>NC_069510.1:89446926-89529426 GCF_027579735.1 Bombina bombina
TCCAGGCTCGCTGCTTCATAACCTGTCCACGAATACGATTGGGTTGATCGACACACACCCCCCCCCCCCCGATTGGCCACGAATCTGCAGGGGGCGGCATTGCACCAGCAGTTCACAAGAACTGCTGATGCAATAATAGGAATCTGTGAAAAAGATCACAAAGAAAGAGGGCGCCTCCTAAGTGCAACACAAGATAGCAGATCTTGTGATAAAATAATACTCACAAACGGAGCAGCACCAATGTGCTAATTGATACAAGCTGGGGAATCACAGTGACCCAGCTACACTGATCCTGCAACAGGATGATGGGATCCAGGATATCCAAGTGATGTGGTAGGTAAGATAGGCTCAGGCTTCCATCTAATACAACATATTTATTAAAATGGTTGATCAAAACAGAAGGGTGTGTAAACTTCACCCAAAATATAAAAACAAAAGTTGTGACAGATTGCAACGCGTTTCTCAGCCCAACTGGCTGTTTCCTCAGGCATCTCACTAGGGGGCGCCCTATTTCTTTGTGATCTTTTTCATAGATTCCTGTTTTTTGCTGTATATCTATGAGAGGAGCCGCTCATTATATCTGAATTGATTTTCACTGGCCAGATTTGGATTGCCACATACATATGAGTCACTACAACTGATGAATATTCCAGGACAATTCTGATTATTGGACTTTGTCTCATAATGTCTTACAAAGACTCAGCTAAGTTTTCTATTAACTATGGGTGTTTATGACTGTTGACTAGAATCGTCTGTTTGTATTTTATGCATATGTATTTTACCTATATAGGTTACTTGTGATAACTTATTTATTCTAATTATATTACATTTACAGACTGTCACACATGTGATAGATCTATATACTTTGCATTTACAATTCGCTCATTATATTATCAGTCTTATTATAGCGCCCCCTAAGGTTGGACACCTAGGTGTTATCAACAGTTCTTAATGCAATAATAAATGCCGACAGCGTATGCTGTCAGCATTTATCGATGTGTAGCAATGTGCAGCGGACATGATACGCTACTTTGTATCATGTCCGCTCACACATTGATACATATGCCCCATGTCTCAAGTCAAGTCTTAAGTCCTTGCAAGATACTTTCAAGTTAAGTCTCAAGTCGAGTCTCAAGGGCGGGAGCCAACTTTAAAGGGTCATGGTGAAAACCGAATTTGTTCTTTTATAGATAGAGAATACAATTTTACTAGAGTTCTTTACATTCTTATGAGCTTGGGTCTTGAGTTAGTTAAATCCTGAGATTACT
Organism: Bombina bombina; assembly: GCF_027579735.1. Lineage (NCBI taxonomy): Eukaryota > Metazoa > Chordata > Amphibia > Anura > Bombinatoridae > Bombina > Bombina bombina. The sequence goes on from NC_069510.1 coordinate 89,448,195, forward strand.
GAAGCACTTCGTTATATTTTAGTGAATCTGCTTCAGAAGATAGCACGACTGTCTTCTAAGCAGTTACATCATTTAGCTGAGATAGAAGTCAGTTGCTAAAAATATACAAGTTACAAGATGAGTCAGTTTGTCATTTATTGTGATTCAAGTCCAAGTCAAATCATTAAAGCGACTTGATTCCAACTTATGAACTTAGCTCTTGAGTTAGTTAAATCCTGAGATTACTGAATTATATTTTAGTGAATTTGCTTTAGAGGAGACCCGCGTAGCTAACGCAGCTTTATTTCCTACCGCTGCTTCCAAACAACGCTGGTATTGAGAGTTGTCTGAATGGCTGCGTTAGGCTCCAAAAAGGGTGCGTTGAGCTGAATTTACCGCCACTTCAACCCTCAATACCAGCGTTGCTTACGGTAGCGGTAAGCTGGCAAAACGTGCTTGTGCGCGATTCCCCCGTAGGAAACAATGGGGCAGTTTGGTATGAAAAAAACCTAACACCTGCAAAAAAGCAGCGTTAAGCTCCCAACCCAGCCCCTTGTTTTCTATGGGGAAACACTCTCTAAGTCTGCACCTAACACACTAACATGTACCCGAGTTTAAACACCCCTAACCTTACACTTATTAACCCCTAATCTGCCGCCCCCTCTATCGCTGACACCTACATTATACTATTAACCCCTAATCTGCCGCTCCGTACACCACCGCCACCTACATTATACTTATGAACCCCTAATCTGCTGCCCCTAACACCGCCGACCCATATATTATATTTATTAACCCCTAATCTGCCCCCCCCAACGTCGCCGCTACCTTACCTACACTTATTAACCCCTAATCTGCAGACCGGACCTCGCCGCCACTATAATAAATGTATTAACCCATAAACAGCCGCACTCCCGCCTCGCAAACACTATAATAAATAGTATTAACCCCTAATCTGCCCTCCCTAACATCGCCGCCACCTAACTTCAAGTATTAACCCCTAATCTGTCGAACGGACCTCGCCACTACTATAATAAATGTATTAACCCCTAAAGCTAAGTCTAACCCTAACCCTAACACCCCTAAGTTAAATATAATTTTAATCTAACAAAATAAATTAAATCTTATTAACTAAAGTATTCCTATTTAAAACTAAATACTTACCTGTAAAATAAACCCTAATATAGCTACAATATAATGAATAATTATATTGTAGCTATTTTAGGATTTATATTTATTTTACAGGCAACTTTGTATTTATTTTAACTAGGTACAATAGCTATTAAATAGTTATTAACTATTTAATAGCTACCTAGTTAAAATAATTACAAAATTACCTGTGAAATAAATCCTAACCTAAGTTACAATTAAACCTAACGCTACACTATCAATAAATTAATTAAATAAATTACCTACAATTACATACAATTAAATAAACTAAACTAAATTACAAAAACAAACAAACACTAGATTACAAAAAATAAAAAAAGATTACAAGAATATTAGGCTAATTACACCTACTCTAAGCCCCATAATAAAATAAAAAAGCCCCCCAAAATAATAAAGGTCCCTACCCTATTCTAAATTAAAAAGTAATCAGCTCTTTTACCAGCCCTTAAAAGGGCTTTTTGCGGGGCATGCCCCAAAGTAATCTGCTCTTTTGCCTGTAAAAAAAAATACAACCCCCCCCACATTAAAACCCACCACCCACATACCCCTACTCTAACCAGATCTAAATCAGATTGAGCTCGCATTCTATTGGCTGTTCCGATCAGCCAATAGAATGCGAGTTCAATCTGATTGGCTGATTGGATCAGCCAATCGGATTGAACTTGACCCGGATTGGCTGATTCAATCAGCCAATCAGATTTTTCCTACTTAATTCTGATTGGCTGATAGAATCCTATCAGTCAATCGGAATTCGAGGGACGCCATCTTGGATGACATCATTTAAAGGAACCTTCATTCGGAGAGTAGGTGTCGGTTGAAGAGGATGGATCCGCGTCGGCTGGAAAGAAGATGGCTCCGCTCTGCTCCGGATGGATGAAGATAGAAGATGCCGCTTGGATGAAGATGTCTGCCGGTCCGGATGTCCTCTTCTGCCCGGATAGGATGAAGACTTCTGCCGGTCTGGATGTCCTCTTCTGCCCCATCGGATGAAGACTTCGGCCCGGCTGGGTGAAGACGACTCAAGGTAGGGAGATCTTCAGGGGGGTAGTGTTAGGTTTATTTAAGGGGGGTTTGGGTTAGAGTAGGGGTATGTGGGTGGTGGGTTTTAATGTTGGGGGGGGTTGTATTTTTTTTTTACAGGCAAAAGAGCTGATTACTTTGGGGCATGCCCCGCAAAAAGCCCTTTTAAGGGCTGGTAAAAAAGCTGATTACTTTTTAATTTAGAATAGGGTAGGGACCTTTATTATTTTGGGGGGATTTTTTTATTTTATTAGGGGGCTTAGAATAGGTGTAATTAGCCTAATATTCATGTAATCTTTTTTTATTTTTTGTAATTTAGTGTGTTTTTTTTTGTAATTTAGTTTAGTTTATTTAATTGTATGTAATTGTAGGTAATTTATTTAATTTATTTAATGATAGTGTAGTGTTAGGTTTAATTGTAACTTAGGTTAGGATTTATATTACAGGTCATTTTGTAATTATTTTAACTAGGAAGCTATTAAATAGTTAATAACTATTTAATAGCTATTGTACCTAGTTAAAATAAATACAAAGTTGTCTGTAAAATAAATATAAATCCGAAAATAGCTACATTGTAATTATTAATTATATTGTAGCTATATTAGGGTTTATTTGATAGGTAAGTATTTAGTTTTAAATATGAATAATTTAGTTAATTATAGGAATATTATTTCGTTTAATATAAATTATATTTATGTTAGGGGGATGTTAGGGTTAGGGTTAGATTTAGGTTAAGGGGTTAATAACTTTATTATAGTAGCGGCGACGGTGCGGGCGGGAGATTAGGGGTTAATAATTGTAGGTATGTGGCGGCGATGTTAGGGAGGGCAGATTAGGGGTTAATCAAATTTATTATAGTGTTTGCGAGGCGGGAGTGCGGCGGTTTAGGGGTTAATACATTTATTATAGTGGCGGCGAGGTCCGGTCGGCAGATTAGGGGTTAATAAGTGTAGGTAAGGTAGCGGCGACGTTGGGGGGGCAGATTAGGGGTTAATAAATATAATATAGGGGTCAGCGATGTTAGGGGCAGCAGATTAGGGGTTCATAAGTATAACGTAGGTGGTGGCGATGTCCGGTCGGCAGATTAGGGGTTAAAAAAATGTATTAGAGTGGCGGCGATGTGGGAGGGCCTCGGTTTAGGGTTACATAGGTAGTTTATGGGTGTTAGTGTACTTTATAGCACAGTAGTTAAGAGCTTTATATTCACGCATTAGCCCATAAAACTCTTAACTACTGACTTTTTTCTGCGGCTGGAGTCTTGTCGGTAGAGGCTCTACCGCTCACTTCTCCCAAGACTCCAAATACCAGCGTTAGGCAGATCCCATTGAAAAGATAGGATACGCAATTGGCATAAGGGGATCTGCGGTAGCCTGTAATCGCGGTAGGGAAGTGAGCGTTAGACCCTTTCCTGGCTGACTCTAAATACCAGCGGGCGGCCAAAAGCAGCGTTAGGACCCCTTAATGCTGCTTTTGACGGCTAACGCAGAACTCTAAATCTAGGCGATAGGCACCCAAATGAGCCGAAATTTTTTTATGTCAATGTTACCAGGTTTAAAATAATGTGAAGTTCATGCGCAGAACAAGCAAGTCTCTCTTGTTCTACATTTTGCGAGTGATATTATTTTGTTCAGGGCATTTTAATTTTTTTCCCTCCTATCTAAAAAAAAAATTTGCAGATGTCCACGTACACATATGCTCTTGACCTATATCCAAACAAACTTTTCTTTTTCCTTATTTTCTTTGTCATCATCATCATCAACCACAAATTCCTATTCACTAGTTTCAACACCTTCTTCTGCCCCTTCTCATCCATCCACTGTAACAGCCAAACACTTTGCTGTTCTTTTCCATACAAGAGGTGAAACCACCAGACTAAATTATCTCAAACAACATTCCATTCCAACATCATTCGTCCCCAGCAACTACTCTATGCTGAGTCCCCTGTTTGATGGAGGAGGAGGTTTATTAATTGCTGTCATGTTCAGTCTTTACAAGCCCTTGACACAGTTTCTCCCTTGACATATCGCTAAATCTCAGTTCTTCCATTTGCTGTAAAAATAGTGAGTTGGTTAGATTATTACATAGCATATGAAAAAAGAAAGAAGTGCTCAACCAGAATATATAGTTAAGGAGAGACACAAATCAAAATTTAACTTTCATGATTCAGATAGAGCAGCAATTTTAAACAACTTTCCAATTTACTTCAATTAACAAAATGTGCACAGACTTTTTATATTTACACTTTTTAAATCACTATCTCGTACTGAGCATGTGCAAGAATTCACAGAATATACTTGTATGCAGTTGTTATTGGCTGATGGCTGTCACATGTTACAGAAGGAGTGGAAATATACATGTCATGGATACCAGGCTGCCAAGGCAACCCCCCTCTTCTATTTGGAATATTGTGTTTCCCACCAGTTCCCCTTTTGTGTGTTACAATGATTGAACTTTGCCCTGGAAGAGCTGATCACTACACCACTGGCCCCTTCCTGCTTTGCTGAGTCCCAGCCGGAATCTTATGGAACTACTCGCCGGCTGGGTTAGCTAGAGATCCCCGCTGAACTTTAACATAAGTTGCTCCAGAAGCCCTGTTCCCCAGAGCTCTGCTCTTCTGGGGACTTGCCGTACTTTTGATGGGCATGGGTTGGGGTGATTGCTAAGAGGAAGCTTACTCGGGAACCTGGGGTTTGGACACCTCTCTACCTCATGCTGGTCCGGGGTACCCTTTGCCCGGCTGCTGCTCTGGCCCCCAGCGACAGATCATGATGCTTTTTGGACTGGGACATACAGGGGCCGGAGCTCTCCAATGGTACCTGGGAATAGCTGCCGCTTCCTCGGGATCACCCTGAAAATGCGACCTAGCTATTGTGGGATCTCTATGTGACTATGGCTCCTATTGAGGTGCCAGCCTGTCTGGAGGGGCGGTGATCTCTTGATCAGATAAGGCTCTTATCAGATGGCAAATGTGTATATAAGCTGTGTGTTTTGTTCCAATAAAGCCTGTTCGTGTTTCACCTTAATACTGGTCTTGTCTAGCTATTTGGGTGGGCTACTTGCTAAATCACTTTTCCGCTATACATCTACAGGTTCCAGGGTAGAAAAGGATTGTTTGGCGGCGTTGGGATGCTTCCTTCTACCTGGAACATTCAAAACCACCACCAGGCCCTCTTCGTATAGAGCAGCGATACTCCGGGCTTTAAAGATGTACCCTTAAAGACTTGCTGGAAGCTCTTGGGAAAGTAGCTAGCAACAAATCGAAGGCAGTGATCATCGCTGAGTTGATAGAGGGTGACTGAGCCAACGGTCAGGCCAGTGAACCAGGCAGCAGTCGGGCCAGGGAGCCCTGAACTGGGGGAACTGATATGTCCGAAGTCCAGCGGGAGATCCAATGGTGGCTGGCACTTTCTGTGACTACCCCACCACAGGAGGTGATAACTCAGATAATTGTTGACACCACTCGCCTCAAGATGCTGGAGGTTCAAAAGGTTCTGGGGGGAGCTGCACCGGCTAATCTGTGGCACGCTTTGCCCCGAAAGAAGTTACCCTATGAGGCCTTCTGTGCCTTTAAACATGGAGAAGAAGAGATCAATCGGAACCTACAGGTATTCGAGACCCAGTGTGAACTGCAGGGCATCGCCGATGCCGACTGGGTCACCCTCTTGAACAGAAAGCTGTCAGGGAGGGCCTTGGATGCTTTTGAGCCCATTCCCCTAGAAGATAAACGGAAGGAGTGCATCCTGGCCCGATATGCTATCACTCCAGAGGCTCATCAACTTAAGTTCCGGAGCTTGAGAAGGAGAGAGGGGTAACTCTTTACCGAGTGGACCCACTAGTTCACCCGCTCCTTGAACTACTGGTCCCCGGACTGCCAAGTGACCACCCTGGCGCAAGCATCACAGCTCATCTGCTCATCCATCTGAAACATTTCTATGACCACTCCCCGCCGGAGGTAAGAGAATGGGTCTGGGATCAGAACACCCCCCCCGTAGATCAAGCAGAGGTTCTGGCAGACCAATTTCTCATTGCCCGATGCACGATTCTACCTGAACCTCGACCAGTGGTCCATCTTCCAGCAGCCCCTCCTCGTCTTCCAGTGGCCAGCCAGTACCCTTTATCCCCGCTGGCTCACCCTTGTCTGGCTGGCCCCAGTCCATCCCGAAGGACGGGAATCCAGTGCTTCAGGTGTGATCAGGGGGGCCATGTATGGTCCAACTGCCCACAGAATCCTCCCCTGGCCAACTGGACTTGAGCACCTGCTGGCATTTCCAGAGCAGCAGCCCATTGTTTGGTGTCAGGAAGCTCTGCTACTCCAGCCGCTTGGACCGAGGAGGAGTTTGGGGGTCATACATGAGGTAGACCTGATACAAGCGGCAGCTGGTGACAACCGGCTCCATCATCGCCAGCTAGTATGGATTGATAACTGTCAGGCCCAAGGGTTACGGGACAGTGGAGCCACCCTTACTCTTGTCCAGCCACACCTGGTCACCAATTAAGACTAGACAGGAAAGTCAGTTGTGGTTAGTGTGGCTGGGGGTAAGGTGCTCTGGATCCCCACAGCACAAGTCCACCTGGACTGGGGTGCCAGTTCCTGTGCTGTGGAGGTGGGTGTCATGGGTCATTTGCCGGCCGATGTGCTGCTAGGAAATTATTTGGGTCATCTTGCATTCTCCTTCCTTATGGATGCCCCCACAGATGCTTGCCCTGTCACTACCCGCCAACAATCCAGGCTCCATGCTAAAGCACTCAACAATGGGACCCAGGTAAGCCACCCCCACCCAACTACTACCCCAACAGATTACCCCATCTTCTGGGCTTCCCCCTCCGACTTTGCCCAATATGCATTAAGTGACCAGACTTTAGCCCCCTACCGGGCATGGGCTGGGAACAGACCAAGGTGGGTTAGGAGGGAACCGCTTTGTGTAGGACAGAGGACTGCTTTACTGGGTTACAGAGGGTGGTAGGAGAAGGCAGATGCTCAAGTGACAGTTGGTGGTACGGCAAAAGAATCAGTACGACCTGCTATGCATAGGGCATGACATCCCCCTGGCAGGACATCTAGGGATTACTAGGACCCGCCACCAACTATGATTATGGCTTCAGCTGAAATGCATAAGCCATTTCTGTTCACAGCACCTCCATCCAGCTTTGAGATGGACTCTCCTTGTGTTTCTTTTTAACTTTGTTTAATAAAGAATCTGCTTTTATACCAGGACGGATCAAAATGTTATTTTTTGCTGCTACCGTCTTTTGTCAGTGATCCGGTCCGGATGGTTCTTGTTTAGCCAGCAAGTACCCCATTGGCCGCAGCACAGACACGTGACTCCCCGTGTTATCAGATGACATCATCGGCTGAGTGCCAATTGCAACTCTGGTTCTTACTTGGAAGTGGACAAAAGAGTTCCAATTAGCTACACGGAGGTTCCCGCCTGAAAGGGAGCGTAGACTCCGGTCCGCCATCAGATGTTCCAGCGTGAGGGAAAGTTCAGCAGTGGTGAGTATGCTTTATACTAACATTTTGCTGCCTGCATTTATTTGACTACTGGCCAAGAGGGGGAAGCTGCTAATCCAGAGGTGGCGTCTTAATACGCCAGTATTTTTTACTCTATAATCTGATATCCTATTGACTTTTCTGTTTTTGGGACCGCCACTAACTTACCCAGACCTTTTTCTGGCCAGGGATTACAGGGGATGTTAGGCAGTACTGCCGCACTTGTGACATCTGTCAGAGAGTAGGGAAGAAAGGTGACCACTCTAAAGCTTCCCTGCTTCCCCTCCCTATCATCGATGAACCATTCAGCAGGATAGCTGTTGACATCATCGGCCCCTTGCCATGTCCTAGCCCCTCGGGGAAGAGATACATACTGACGGTAGTAGACTATTCTACCCGGTACCCAGAGGCAATCCCCCTGGCCAACATCCAGACAGAGACAGAAGTCGATGCCCTGCTCCGGATCTTTGCCAGAGTGGGTTTCCACCGGGAAATTATCTTGGACCAGGGGACACGGTTTACTGCTGAGCTCATCCAGCAGCTATGGAGGCTTTGCGGGATAAAACCCCTGCTGAGCTCCCCATACAACCCCCGACTAACGGGATATGCGAGAGGTTCAATGGGACACTGACGCAGCTGCTTCGGACATTCTCTGTCTCTCACAAAGACTGGGAGAGATACCTTAGGCACCTCCTGTTCACTTACCGGATTTTCTCCCTTTGAACTAGTATATGACTGGAGGGTGAGGGGGCTCTTAGACCTGCTTAGAGCCAACTGGGAAGGGTCATTTGGGGAGGAGGGACCCTCCATTGTAGGATATGTCCTAGAATTCAGGGACCGACTGAAGGACCTCGCCACAACGGTGCAGGAGAACCTTCAGATCGCCCAGGGTAGGCAGAAGCGGTGGTACGACCATACCGATCGCCACCGGACCCTGGAAGTAGGGCAGAAGTTTCTCGCCCTAAAACCCACCAAGACAGATAAGCTACAGGCCGTTTGGCAGGGACCCTATTGAGTAGTATAACAGCTTTGTGATACTACCTACCTTGTAGCCAAATGTTCAGATGGACGAGTCCGCCGGACCTTTCATGTGAACATGCTGAAGGCGTACCAGGAGAGGCCAGAAGAGGTAGCTGCCATATGTGCTCCGGTCATTGAGGACTCGGAGAGTCTCCCCATGCCGGAGCTGCCCAGGCGGAGAAGTGCGCCAGCAGGCATAGGGGACATAAGAGTAGATGAGCAGATAGGGACTGTGCAGCAGGAGCAAGTCAGGCAGGTACTGGAGAGCCGACAGGACATGTTTTATTTCCTAAGATATGGTGAGTCCACAACGTCCTCAATTACTATTGGAAATATCACTCCTGGCCAGCAGGAGGAGGCAAAGAGCACCACAGCAAATCTGTTAAGTATCCCTTCCCACAAACCCCAGTCATTCTCTTTGCCTTGGTGCATGGAGGAGGTGAAGTTTTGGTGTCTGAAGAAAATTGGATTTCTTTACTTCAAGCAAGATTTTAACTAGTTTAGAAAGCCAGAGTAGGTTTACTCTGATCTTTCCCTTTCAAGTCTGGGTCTAGCCGTACTCCACGTTAATCTCTTCAGTAGGGTAGTGGTGGCTTTTAAGCAGTTAGGAACTTGTGAGGTGGGCCTCGCTGTGTTTTCCTAACAGGTTGCTGCCCAAGTATAGAAAGCCAGAGTAGGTTTACTCTGTGCTTTCTTTTTCCCCCAATCCTCTCTGTGAGGATTGGTGTCCTTTCATACCGGGTGAGCTGTCCTCCTGCCAGAAAGCTAGATGTGCAGGTAATTGTTTTTTTGTCTTCTGGGGCTAGGAGGCTGGCACTGAAGGGGTTAAATCTCTATGCACCTAATGTGGGACAAGAAATCCTTCAGGGAAGGATGTTTATGGCAGTGGGCAGGCACCAATATTGTATGTGGTTTCGGAGACTTAGGGGTTAACCTCTTTCATGGCAAGGAAGGAGTTAACTCCATATTGCCGGCTCAGATTTTAATTTTATTCTCTTGAATAAATATTTACAGGAAAAAGGATGCATTTTTCTGTTTATGATGGATATGGTATTCCTGGTTATTTGGAAGTTCATTAGGGGTTAATTCTACCCTACTTCCTTAATCTGCCTTTGGTGTTTTCTACTATAATGCTAACTCAAAGGTCTATAACTGTTAGCTCACTTGAGTGTATTTGATCCCGTTTGCACCCGCTTAGGGTGTAATTTTAATCTCATTCTTCAGCCCCTGTAGGTCTGCATAATTTATTAATGGTGGAGTTTGTTAGAGAGCGCGCTATTTGACTTTACGCCGCTTCTCTTATGGGGCAGGATTTCAGTCTCTACACTTGTAGAAAGCGGAGCGGTGTTATTTCTTTCTAGCCCTGCAAGTTCGTGCAGCAGGACTCCGGATGGAACTACTTTGTTCGGCAGAATGAAGCGCGATGCTAATAGTTATTCGCTCTTCATTCTCTTGCTGATGGTATGTCCCGCCTCCTTCTTGCTTGAACAGCAGAGCAGCACCATGTTTAATTCCAGATAGACCCCGCCTCATTCTCCGGCTGAGAACAGAGCGGCGCCCTTGTTCTGCCGGTCTCTAAGTGCTTAGAGAAGCGGAGACTCAAATGGCAAAGTCTTTTCTCTAAGTATGGTACAGATTATAACGTCTTCCAGGTGGAAACATTTTATTTTATGTCTATGTTCCTTTTTAATCCCTCAAGTTGAGGTTGTATCAACTGGGTATTTACATCTGTACGGGGCATATGTTCATGTATTGGAATAGGGGAAAGGTAAGACTTGTGGACCAAATTGTTTTAGTATAAACATTTATGTCCCTTTTATTCAGTATATATCTTTCAAAAATAAAGATATTCCTTCCTGGTGTGCCAATCCAGGCTAGAAAGGACCAAATTGTTTTGTATAAACTTTTATGTCCTTCTTATTTAGAATACATCTTTCAAAAATAAAGATATTCCTTGTGTTTGAGCCTCATGTTTTTCAGGACCAATATTTAGTCAGTTTAACTACTGTCTGTGCATTTCTATAATATAGATAGGTTGTTGCACTCTGAGCCTCATGTCTCCCAGGATGATGCTGTTTAGGCAATGCCACAGCTTTCTCCTCAAACGTCCCAAGCCTCTATGGCGTCACATAAAGTGCCCTGTGGTTCCTCTCAATCTCCTGGAGGAGTGTATTTGCCTACAGATTTTGCAGCTCAGGTACCCTCTGCGGTATCTGCGGCTTTATCTGTTTTTTCCTTACATACAGGGAAAACTCAAGAGGACATTTTAAATTTCAGATAGTAAGGTTTCTGATCCACATTCTGCTACACAGGTTGCTCTCTCGCCTAAGTCTGGTGAGGAGGATTCGCCGGTAGTTTCTGAGGGTAAAATCTCAGATTTGGACAGTATAATTCCTTCATCTGATGCTGAAGTCACCTCCTTCAGATGTATGCTACAACACCTTGTGTATTGTTAAAGTAGGTTTTGGCTACTTGGACGACATCGATAACCCTGTCTTGTCAACCCTTGGAAGTTTAGTCAACTTATCATTACCATAATGTTCCTTCCTTTGAGGAAGTTTTTCTAGACGTGCTATGGAACTTTTCACAGGAATAGGAGAAGCTAGGGATACCTTTCTCCCTGTCTCCCGTTCTTTATAGGATTTGCCTGTCGCTGACTCCATTAAAATGCACAATGCCTTAAAGGGATATTCTAGCCAACATTGGAAACAACATGAGTGTATTTTGGTATTGAACAGTAGCAATTTTGTAATATACATGCATTAGCAAAAATGCTTCTTATAAAAGCTAAAGCTGTTTCAAAAGTGTATTTAAGTATGCATCGAGCACCAGCATTTTAAACAGAACACTTGCTCGGAGAGCCTAAGGTGCTTGTACCATCTGGTAATGACTCAATTTATTAATTGCTGAGATGATACAAGCCCCACTGATGATCTGAGCAGCTGCAGTATTTAATATGTGGGTGCAGTGACAATATCTAGCTATGCTTCACATGCACATGCTGCGAAAAATGTTAACTCTATAACAGTGATAACTTTTACTAGAAGCATTTTTGAAAATACATGTATATTGCAAATATGTTTCTATTCAAATATGTAATAAATCTATGTGCATTTACATTTTGACTGGAATGTCCCTTTAAGTAGAAGGGAGCATTTCTACTATGGCTCGGAGAACTTCGATCCCTATGGAGGATAGCTGCTCCTTTACGGTTCCATGGATAAGAAGCTGGAGGTTAATTGATCATCTAGAGCGATGCCTTGTCTAGTTAGACTTATTGTGCTAGCCTGTGGGGCATTGTGGCTGAAATCTTGTTCAGCTGAGTAGCCTACCTGTGGTTTAGTGGCACAGCCTAGGCCTTTTAACACTGCAGATGCAGGTTCTATATACAATTTGACCAAGACATGTAACAACCGGGGCCATATTTGGATTATATTTAATGCTTCCAAGTCCAAGCTTGTGGCGCTTCCTTACAAGGGTGAGACCTTGTTTGGACCCGGTCTGGCAGAATTAACCTCTGACTTTACGGGTGGAAAATGGTCTTTTCTACCACTCGTCAAGTGGAATAGACTAGAATATAAGATTTCCTCCCAGGGGCAGAATTCTCCTTTCTACAGTTTCTGCAGTCTAGGTATGTTGAGAGGCTTCTTGAACTGGGTTCAAGACATTCCTCTCTGAGAATGATAGTTCCAGTTCCAGTCAGGGAACGGGATCTAGGTATTTACTCAAGTTTCTCAGAGTACAGTCTTTCAAAGTAGTATCCATTCTCCTTTGGTTCAAGAGGGTCTGTTCATGACGAACATAGACCTGAAGGATGTGTATCTTCTTGTCACCAATTATCCGGGATCTTCTCAAGTTTCTGAGATTTTCATTCTAGAAAGACTCTTTTAGGTCATGAGGTATTGCAAGGATTTCCTCCTGGACAATATTTGGTTTAGGTGTCATCCTTCCTTTGAACAAAACTCTCTTTCAATAGATCTTGTCTATTCTACGTTTCCATGGATGGGAAGTGAATCTGGGAGCAGAGTTCCCTTGTTCCAACTACAAAGGTGATTTTTTTTAGGGTCCTTAATGAACTTCTATCTATGAGAATATTTCTAACAGAGGTCTTCCTCTTACCTCTCTCTACAGTCTACTGTTCGGCCCACAGCTAGCTCTAGTGGTCAGGTAGATAGCTTTGCCATGTTGTAACCAGAGGGTTGGGAGTTTGAATCCAGCTGCTGCTGATTTTCCCTTCTCTTTTCAATGGCTCAATCTATGGAGGTAATTAGTCTGATGGTTCAGTGGGCGTCATCCCTTTTCTCGAGTCCCTTCGAAAGCTCTGCAGTTATCGATGCTCAGTCAATGGAGAGGTGACCATTCTGATCTCTATCAGAGGATAGATCTAGTTCAACTTTAAGAGTCTCTTTTCCGTGGTGGTTTTCTCAGGAGTATCTGCCTCAGGGCACATGTTTCTGGAGACATTCCTTGGTGATTGTGTCCATGGAAGCCAGCCTGCTGGGCTGGGGAGCAGTCTGGAACTCTTTAAGGGCACAAGGACTTTGGACTCTAGAGGATTCTGTTCTCCCCATCAACATCTTGGAGTTGAGAGCAATTTTCAATGCTCTGAGGGCTTGTCCTCAGTTGTCTTTAGCCTGTTTTTCAGGTTACAGTTGGACAATATCTCCTCAGTGGGGAGGAACGCAGGGTTCCTTAGCCATGAAGGAGGTGGCTCAGTTTTGTTCAATGGGCGGTAGCTCATAATGGCTGTTTATCTGTCATCCACATTCTAGGAGTAGACGTCTGGGGAGAGGACTTCCTGAGCAGACAGAATTTTCATCCTGGGGAGTGGGTTCTCCATCCAGAAGTGTTCTCCAGGTTTACCCTCAAATGGGGGGGGGGAGCTGGAGTTGGATCTGATGGCGTCTCAGCAGAATGCAGAGCTTTCAAGGTTCGGTTCAAGGTCAAGAGATCCGCAGGCCACCCTGATAGTTGCTCTGGCAGTTCCTTGGGATTTTAGTCTAGCATTCCTGTTTCCACTGTTTGTTCTTCTTCCACGTGTCATTGCTTGTATCCAATAGGAGAGAGCATCAGTAATTCTAATAGCTCCTGCGTGACTTTGCAGGACCTGGTATACTGACCTAGTGAAGATGTCATCTCTTCCAAGTTGGAGGTTGTCTCTGAGGAAGAACCTTCTAACACAGGGTCCATTCCTTCTTTCGGATCTCGTTTCTCTGAAGTTGATTGCTTGGAGATTGAACGCTTAGTCCTAACTAAGCATGGTTTTTGTGAGTTAGTCATTGTGACCCTGATTCAGGTTCAGAAACCTGTTCTAGAAAGACTTTCCATAGGGTATAGCGTATATACCTTTATTGGTGTGAATCCAAGGGCCACCCTTGGAGTCAGGTCAGGATTCCTAGGATTTTGTCCTTCATCCAGGATGGTCTGGAGAAGGATTTGTTTCACAAACATCTGGCGGATGTGCCAGATGTTCTATCTTTTTGTCAGGCCCTAGTCAGAATCAGGTCTGTGTTTAAGCCTGTTGCTCCTCCTTGGAGTCTTAACCTTGTTCTTAAGGTTTTGCAGCAGGCACTGTTGAACCTTTGCATTCCATAGATATTAAGTTATTATCTTGGAAGGCTTTGTTTCTTTTTGTTATCTTTTCTGCTCTGAGAGTTTTGGAACTCTCGGCTTGTAGTGTGCCTTATCTTATTTTCCATGCTTTTAAGGTGGTCCTTCATTCGAAGTTGGGTTTTCTTCCTTAAATAGTTTCAGATAGGAACTTTCTGTTCCTTCTCTATGTCCTTATCATTCTTCATAAGGAACATTTGTTGCACAATCTAGATGTTGTGCATGCTCTGAAATTCTTTATACAGGCGACTAAGGATTTTCGCCAGTCCTCTGCTCTGTTTGTGTGTTTCTCAGGAAACGTAGGGTCAGAAAGCTTCTGATACTTTTCTTCTTTATGGTTGAGAGGTATAATTCATTTTGCTTATGAGACTGCTGGTTAGCAGCCTCCTGGGAGAATTACAGCTGTTTCCTCTTTTTGGGCCTTCAACAATGCAGCTTCTGTGGAACAGATTGCAAGACTGCAACTTAGTCTTCTCTGCATATTTTTTTACATTTGATTTCTTTTGCCTCGGCTGAGGTTTCTTTTGGGAGTAAGGTTCTTCAAGAGGTGGTGCCTTTGGTTTAGGTCTACCTGTCTTGTCCCTTCCTAGTCATCTGTGTCCTCTAGCTTGGGTATTGGTTCCCAACAGTAATTAATGACATCATGGATTTACCATATCTTAGGAAAGAAAACAAAATGTATGCTTACCTGATAGATTTATTTATTTCCAGATATGGTGAACGTAGACAGTTATTTTGACTAAACGTCAGGCACCTTTACACCTTTTGTATTATTCCTTTTTCCATTTCCCTTCGGGCGAATGACTGGGATTTGTGGGAAGGGAAGTGATACTTAACAGTTTTGCTGTGGTGCTCTTTGCCTCCTCCTACTGGCCAGGAGTGATATTCCCAACAGTAATTGATGATGTTGTGGACTCACCATATCCGGAAATAAATACATTTATCAGGTAAGCATACATTTTTTTTTCCACTGACCCTGGGTACACCATGGTAGCGGTGCACAGTATGGAGTCCCCAGGACAAATGCTCTTGCGGCAGCCGGCGTACCAGGTTTTCGAGTCAGTTAGTTAAGACATGCGCCGTGATTTAGGGATATGCTTGATACGGGAGTCCCTGGGCATCCCCGGTAGTGCTTGTGCCGAAGCGCGATGGCACAATCCGCTTCTGTGTAGACTACCATTGACTTTATGATCAGACCATGACCGATGCCTATCCTATGCCCCGGGTAGATGAGCTATTAGACTGCATCACCAGATGTAACTTTCTGACAACGTTAGATCTCTGCAAGGGGTACTGGCAGATCCCTCTGGACCCGGAATCCAATCCGAAGTCAGCATTCATCATCCCATTTGGCCTGTACCAGTTTAATGAAGAATGCTCCAGCGAAGTTCCAGAGGATGGTAGATCGCCTTCTCGATGGCCTCCAGGATTATGCCTGTACCTACCTGGATGACATTGCGATCTACAGTGATACCTGGGAACAACACTTGGTTCACCTAGGTACCGTCTTGGACCGCATCAGGGCTGCGGGTCTGACTCTGAAGCCAGACAAGTGCACAGTAAGGAGGTCGGAGGTCGAGTACCTTGGACACTGAGTGGGATGCGGGAGCCGGCCAATATTGAGGCATGCGCTTACTAACCGTCACCGACCCCCAAAACCAAGATCCAAGTCTTAGCCTTTCTTGGCACAGCGGGGTACTACCGTAAGTTTGTCCCCAACTATAACACCCTGGCCAAACCCCTGACTGACCTGACCAGAAAACACTTACCCTGGCAAGTCCTGTGGTCCCCCGAGTGCAAGGCTGCCTTCCAGCAACTGAAAACAGCATTAGTTTCTGCCCCTATCCTGGCCACTCCTAACCCATCCAAACGGTTTTGTGTCCATACAGATACCTTCATATTCGGGTTGGGAGCAGTGCTGAGCCAGGTGGATGAGGAGGGTTGTGAGCACCCTGTAGCCTACATCAGCCAAAAACTACTGCCTAGGGAAGTAGGCTACGCGGCAGTGGAGAAGGAGTGTTTGGCACTGGTGTGGGCTCTCAAGAAATTGCAACCATATTTGTATGGGAGGTCCTTCACAGTGCTCAGAGACCACAAACCCCTGGTCTGACTTAATAGGGTTTCTGGGGACAATGGACTCCTTTTGCGGTGAAGCTTAACCTTGCAGCCATTTAACTTCACCATTCAGTAACAGCCGGGAAAGAGTAGCAGCAATGCAGATGGCCTCTCCCGGCAAACTGAATTGGAGTAGCCTCACCGGACAGCCCCAAGCCGAACCATCAGGATCTAGCCAGGTCTACTGGACTATGAGTGGGGGAGCACTGTCACGGATACCAGGCTGTCAAGTCCACCCCCCTCTCCTATTTGGACTATTGTGTTTCCCACCAGTTCCCCTTTTGTGTGTTACAATGATTGAACTTTGCCCTGAAAGAGCTGATCACTACCCCGCTGGCCCCTTCTTGCCTTGCAGAGTCCCAGCCGGAATCTTATGGAACTACTTGCCAGCTGCGATTGCTAGAGATCCCTGCTGAACTTTAACATAGGTTGCTCCAGAAGCCCTGTCTTCTGTGGACTTGCCATACCTTTGATGGGCATGGGTTGGGGTGATTGCTAAGAGGGAGCTCCCTCGGGAACCTGGGGTTAGGCCACCTCTTTACCTCATGCTGGTCCAGAGTACCCTTTACCCGGCTGCCGCTTCGCCCCCCAGCAATGGATCATGTCGCTGGGACATATATATGGGCCCGGAGCTCTCCAATGGTACCCGGCAAGTCCTGTGGTCCCCCGAGTGCAAGGCTGCCTTCCAGCAACTGAAAACAGCATTAGTTTCTGCCCCTATCCTGGCCACTCCTAACCCATCCAAACGGTTTTGTGTCCATACAGATACCTTCATATTCGGGTTGGGAGCAGTGCTGAGCCAGGTGGATGAGGAGGGTTGTGAGCACCCTGTAGCCTACATCAGCCAAAAACTACTGCCTAGGGAAGTAGGCTACGCGGCAGTGGAGAAGGAGTGTTTGGCACTGGTGTGGGCTCTCAAGAAATTGCAACCATATTTGTATGGGAGGTCCTTCACAGTGCTCAGAGACCACAAACCCCTGGTCTGACTTAATAGGGTTTCTGGGGACAATGGACTCCTTTTGCGGTGAAGCTTAACCTTGCAGCCATTTAACTTCACCATTCAGTAACAGCCGGGAAAGAGTAGCAGCAATGCAGATGGCCTCTCCCGGCAAACTGAATTGGAGTAGCCTCACCGGACAGCCCCAAGCCGAACCATCAGGATCTAGCCAGGTCTACTGGACTATGAGTGGGGGAGCACTGTCACGGATACCAGGCTGTCAAGTCCACCCCCCTCTCCTATTTGGACTATTGTGTTTCCCACCAGTTCCCCTTTTGTGTGTTACAATGATTGAACTTTGCCCTGAAAGAGCTGATCACTACCCCGCTGGCCCCTTCTTGCCTTGCAGAGTCCCAGCCGGAATCTTATGGAACTACTTGCCAGCTGCGATTGCTAGAGATCCCTGCTGAACTTTAACATAGGTTGCTCCAGAAGCCCTGTCTTCTGTGGACTTGCCATACCTTTGATGGGCATGGGTTGGGGTGATTGCTAAGAGGGAGCTCCCTCGGGAACCTGGGGTTAGGCCACCTCTTTACCTCATGCTGGTCCAGAGTACCCTTTACCCGGCTGCCGCTTCGCCCCCCAGCAATGGATCATGTCGCTGGGACATATATATGGGCCCGGAGCTCTCCAATGGTACCCGGGAATAGCCACCGCTCCCTTGGGATCACCTCAAAACTGTGACCTAGCTATTGTGGGCTCTCTATGTGACTATGGCTCCTATGGAGATGCCAGCCTGTCTGGAGGATCTGTGATCTATTGATCAAATAAGGCTCTTATCAGATGGCAAATGTGTATATAAGCTGTGTGTTTTGTCCCAATAAAACTTGTTCGTGTTTCACCTTAATACTAGTCTTGTCTGGTTATTAGGGTGGGCTATTTTGGTATAATCACTTTCCCGCTATACAGCTACAGGTTCCAGGGTAAAGAAGGATCATTTGGCAGAGATACCAAGTCAGGGTATTTGGAGTCCATCACAATACATAACTTTGAAATTTGTCAGAAAAAAATCTACTACTCATTTGAAGTTCAGACTATGGGGACGCTTCAACAAGTGCCATATCTGCCCCAATGCCTGTGTTTCGAAACAGGAGTTAAGAAACAGCAGTCTTAAGATCGCTGCTTCTTAACTTGTCCGCCACCTGAGTCAGCGGACAGCAGTCCACCCAATCGCATACGATTCGGTTGATTGAGACCATCTGCTAGCTGACGATTGGCTGCAAATGTGCAGGGGGCGACATTGCACAAGCATTTAACAGGGAATGCTTGTGCAATGATAAATGTCAACAGCGTATGCTGTCAGCATTTATCGATATCTGGCGGACATGATTCTCTACAGCGTATCATGTCCGCCAGACACATGATAAATCAGCCCCTAAGTGCTATTGCATTGTCTTTTTAGTGTGCATTTGTTGAGTATACAAATCTACTGTATTTACTGGTCCTTTATGCATAATAGCTTGTTCTATGGCTAGTCATCACTAGAGTCTGGAGCAGACTCCTTTTAGCCCAGAATTCACCTATGACAGAAAGGATCTTTCACAAAGTATATCAGTCTGGTCCTGCCTAAACAGGACAGTCCAGCTCTGAAATATCAGACAGTCCATTTCAGAATGAGGAACATGGCAGCCCCAGTGTCAGGGTGCCAGGAATCAGACTGAGACGAAAAGTGCAAAAATAATCACACCTTTATTAATAGCAAAAAATAATAAAAAGTCCACAAGTCAAATAACAAGCCAGGAATCAAAACCAGAGCTGGTAGTCAGACGAGCCGAGTCAGGAGCCAAAGCGAGTAGTCAGACGAGACAGAATCAGGAACAAGGAGAACAGCAGAGTCATGAACAAGCCAGGGATCAGGAACCAGGAGGGACGTCAGACAGCCAGGTAATACACAGGAGCTCTCACAAACAGGTCTGAGACAACGCAAGGGCAAAGCATACTGAACAGAGGCCCTTTAAATAGTAAGTGATGACATCACAATTCTGACACTGCATCCTGTCTCACACTGATGATGTACACCAGTCTGGCCATAAAAGGAAGTGCAGGAATTGAGCAGCATCACATAGTATGCACCAGAGTCAGCAAGAGAGGTGAGTAAAATGGCTGCCAGCAGCACATGGCAAACAAAACAGGAAAAAACCCTGACAGTACCCTCCCCTCAATGATCCCTCCCCCGCAGGAGGACAAAAGGCTTATTGGAGAAACAGGCATGGAAGGCACGGAGGAGGGCGGGAGCATGAACATCAGAGGAGGGAACCCATGAACGCTCCTCCGGACCGTAGCCCCTCCAGTGAACCAAATACTGTACGCGGCCCCTGGACATACGAGAGTCAATAATGCTGCTGACCTCATACTCCTCATGGTTGTCAACAAAGATACAAACCAATGGTTTCAAGAGGGAGACATGAAAAACATTGGAGATGCGCATTGCAGGAGGAAGGTCAAGAGCATAGGCCACAGGATTGACCCGTCGGAGTATTCAAAAAGGACCAACATAACGGGGAGCCAGTTTATTGGAAGGCACATGAAGATTCAAGTTGCGGGAGGACAGCCAAACTCTCTCACCAACCTGGTAGGAAGCGCGGGCAGATGCCTATGATCAGTCTGGATCTTTTGGCGCTGCATAGAATGATGAAGGCAATCCTGAATCTGCTCCTACATGGAACGGAGTTGCCGGAGATGCTCCTCCAAAGCCGGAATACCCTGAGACATGAATGAATGGGGCAACAAGGATGGTTGAAACCCATATTTCGCCATGAATGGGGATAACTTGGAGGAAGCATTAATAGCACTATTATGAGCAAACTCTGCCCAAGGTAACAGTTCAGACCAATTATTGTGGTGATCTGAGACATAGCAATGGAGGAACTGTTCCAGAGCTTGATTAGACCGTTCCGCAGCTCCATTGGATTGAGGGTGATATGCCGTGGAAAAGGAAAGCTGGATCCCCATTTGAGCACAAAAGGAACGCCAAAATCTGGAGACAAACTGGCTACCCCGGTCCGACACTATCTCCTTGGGTAACCCATGTAAACGGAAGACCTCCCAGGCAAAAATTGAAGCAAGCTCCTGAGCAGTAGGCAACTTCTTCAAGGGAATACAATGTGACATTTTAGAAAAACTGTCAACCACCGTAAGGATAACAGTATTGCCATTGGAAACAGGGAGCTCAAAAATGAAGTCCATGGAAAGAAAAATGAAGTCCATGGAAAGATGTGTCCAAGGACGCTCACCATTAGCAATAGGTTGAAGAAGACCCACAGGAAGATGTCGAGGAGTCTTATTCTGTACAAAAACTGAGCAGGAGGCAACATACGCAGCGACATCAAAACGAAGACCTGGCCACCAGCATTGTCGAGTGACAGACCAAATCATTTGGTTCTTGCCTGGGTGACCTGCGGCTTTAGGATAGTGGTAAGTGTGCAAAAGTTTAGTTTGAAGATTCTCAGGAACAAAACACTTACCACTAGGTTTCTCAGGAGGTGCATTGGTTTGTGCAGCCAGGATCTCCTCCCCCAAGGGAGAAGTCAAATTAGTACGTATGGTAGCCAAAATATGGTCAGGTGGTATAACTGGAGTAGGTACAGACTCCTCCTTGGACAGAGGGGAAAATTGTCGAGAGAGGGCATCAGCCCTAACATTCTTACTACCAGGCAGGTAGGAGACCATATAATTAGACCGAGACAAAAATAGCGCCCATCTGGCCTGTCGGGGCGACAAACGTTTTGCTTCAGATAGATAAGTTAAATTCTTGTGGTCAGTAAGAATGAGCACTGGCACGCTAGTACCCTCGAGAAGATGCCTCCATTGCTTAAGTGCCAAAATTATGGCCAGTAATTCCCTGTCGCAAATTTCATAATTGCACTCCGCTGGAGACAATTTCTTAGATAAGAAACCACACGGATGCAAGGAACCGTCAGGCGTAGGACGTTGAGACAAGAGGGCACCTACTCCAGTCTCAGGTGCATTGACCTCAAGAACGAAAGGCAGGACAGGGTTAGGATGAGCCAGAATGGAGCGGCAGCAAAGGCAGTCTTAAGACTATCAAAGGCCTTAATGGCAGTAGGTGACCAATGGAGTGGATCATTCTCTTTATGGGTCATGTCTGTGATAGGTTTGACCAAGGAAGAAAAGTTTTTAATAAACATTCTATAGTAATTGGCAAACCCCAAAAAACTTTGAATAGACCGGGCAAGGCCACTGCAGAACTGCAGATAACTTGTCAGGATCCATGGAGAACCCTGCAACGGAGATAACATAATCTAGGAAGGTTACTTGAGTCTGGTGGAACTCACATTTCTCGAGTTTACAAAACAGGCCGTTCTCACGTAGTCTCTGAAGAACCCGTGTAACATCAGAACGATGAGCCTCAAGTGTGGGTGAGTGTATGAGGATGTCATCCAAGTACACCACAACACACTGTTGCAACATATCTCGTAGGACATCATTAATAAATTCCTGGAAAACAGCAGGAGCATTACATAGGCCAAAGGGCATTACAAGATACTCATAATGCCCGCTCCTGGTGTTAAATGCTGTTTTCCATTCGTGGACCTCCTTGATCCTAATGAGATTGTACGCTCCTCTCAAATCAAGTTTAGTAAAGATCGTAGCTCCCTTGAGGCGGTCAAAGAGTTCTGTAATGAGCGGAATAGGGTAGGCATTCTTAATGGTAAGGTGATTAAGACCCCTATAATCGATGCATGGTCTTAACTCACCACCCTTTTTCTTCACAAAGAAGAAGCCAGCCCCTGCAGGAGAGCAGGATTTGCGGATGATCCCCCGCGACAGAGCATCAGCAACATACTCCTCCATAGCACAATTCTCCACAACAGACAGAGGGTAAACCCGGCCCCGAGGAGGAATGGCTCCGGGTTGCAGGTCTATGGCACAATCGTAAGACCGGTGAAGAGGCAACGTACCGGCACGCACCTTGTCAAAAACGTCTAGGAACTCTCTGTACTCCTCTGGCAATTGAGATACCGAAGAAGTGCACAAGACTTTAACTGGTTTCCGAAGACAAGTGGAAATACATTGCGGAGACCATGACAACATTTTGGACCTGCGCCAGTCGAGACTGGGATTGTGCTTTTGGAGCCAGGGATAACCCAGAACAACCGGAAAATGTGGAGAGTTTATCACCTGGAACTGAAGGGTTTCAAAATGGAGAGCCCCAACAGCAATGGATAACGGAGCAGTTTCGTGAGTAACGAGTGCGGGCTGAAGGGGCCTGCCATCAATAGCAAGCGGAACGGTCCGAGGCAAAACAGGAATGGAGTGCTTTGATACAAAAGCACTGTAAATGAAATAGCCTGCAGCACCGGAGTCAACAAGAGCCTGGGTGACTATGGAGGAGTCTAGCCAGGAAAGGACAACCATAACCAAAGGTTTCTCCTTTAGCATTTTCGGCCACGAGGATAAACCACCCAAGGTCTGCCCCCGACAGGACCTTAGGTGTGAGCGTTTCCCGGCCATGTAGGACAAGACTTCAAAAGGTGGCCCTGTAACCCACAATAGAGGCAGAACCCCTCCCTCCTCCTAAAGGCCCTCTCCACCGCAGAGCGACGCATGAATCCCAACTGCATCGGCTCAGCAGTACCTGGTGACTCGGGACCGGGAGGCATGGGAGGAGAGGGAGGCATGGGTGGGAACGAACATGTAGGAGACAACGGAACAGGATGCTTCCGCAAGCACTCCTTGAAAGAGGGCCTCTCACTTAGTCTGTCAATTAGGATAAAAAAAGACACCAATGCCTCGAGATCTTCTGGTAAATCTCTGGCAGCAACTTCGTGTTTAATCGCATAAGAGAGCCCATGAAAGAAGGCGGCAACAAGGGCTTCATTGTTCCAACCTACCTCTGCGGCAAGCGTACGGAACTCAATGGCATACTGAGCAACAGATCTTGTACCTTGCTGAATGGACATGAGTCGTTTAGCAGCAGAGGAAGAGCGAGCCGGAACATCAAATACCCTTCGAAAGGAGGCCACAAATTCAGGGTAATTTGAAATCACAGGTTTATTAGTCTCCCACAAGGGATTAGCCCAGGCAAGAGCTGTGTCAGAGAGTAACGAGATGAGAAATCCCACCTTAGCTCTGTCAGAGGGAAACGCCTGAGGTAACATCTCAAAGTAAATGCCCACCTGGTTCAAAAACCCTCTGCACTAATTAGGATCGCCTCCATAACGCTGAGGTAGAGGTGCAGAACCGGACATGCTCCTGGTAGGACTAGGTGCAGCAGCGGAAACAGGAGCAGCCATAACTTGCGGGACACTTTGGTCCAAATGTGCAGTGCGAGTCAGCAGGGTTTGCAGGGCTAGTGCAAATTGATCCAAGCGGTGATCCTGTTCATCCATCCTGGAAATTATGACAGGTAAAGGTGGATTATTAGCACCATCAGGATTCATGGCCCTTGCGTAATGTTAGGGTGCCAGGACGTCAGACAGCCAGGTAATACACATGAGCTTTCACAAACAGGTCTGAGACAACGCAAGGGCAAAGCATACTGAACAGAGGCCCTTTAAATAGTAAGTGATGACATCACAATTCTGAGACTGTATCCTGTCTCACACTGATGATGTACACCAGTCTGGCCATAAAAGGAAGTGCAGGAATTGAGCAGCTTCACAAAGTATGCACCAGAGTCAGCAAGAGAGGTGAGTAAAATGGCTGCCAGCAGCACATGGCAAACAAAACAGGAAAAAACCCTGACACCCAGATATATGCTTCTGCCTTTTGTGGACCTTTTCAATCAATCAATCAATCATTCAGTCAAACTTCAGGAGTGTATTTTCTTAAACAAACAGCACTATCTGGCTGCCAATGTGGTATGGTGATGACATTCCTGTTTTATTACAGAGATCCAGACTGTGGCTTAGACCAACTAAATCTGTGCTTTGGGCCATATAATTTAAAGAAGGCCAGAAAATTGTTGAGAAGGTATTTTTTGCACAATGTCTTTCCACTCCTATACCGTTGCATAGTGGGGGTGCATCTCTGGCCTTGGGTTGTAAGAAAAGGGATAGGTGGCAGAAGATTTTCCAGTGTCTAGCATAGCACAAAACTACCCCACTTGACCAGACAAACACACAAACTGTCTCTTACATCTCTATCACATCAGTGCAGTAACTATTCTGAAAAATGTGAGTCATTTTGGATCTCTGCCCTGCTGCTTCTATTTTAAAAGGCAACCCTCGGCACATACATGACTCCGCACTGCCTATCCTGGCCCTGCCCATGCTCAGGGTGAACTAACCTATTAGGCAATAGGACACCAACTGAGAGCCCGCAGTCAGGGTGGAAGGGCCGCCACCAGTGCAAACTTTAGGTATCTCTGGAAGGGGGGTACTTGGTTTTATTTATTATTCCTTTCTGTAAACATAAATTAAAGTTCATGCAGTGGAGTAACAGGAAGGATCTGAAGTGAGTGTAGGCGCACAGTGCTGGAGGGCCTGCCCAGCCCAACATCACAGCAGTGGAGTTTTTATCCTGTGTGCTGGAACTTCCCCTACACTGCATTCATATTCAGTAGACACAGCCCATCCTGGATCAGAAGTGGGAAGATCGCTATGCAGACAGAAGTAATAGATCTGGGTTGCACAGGGTTAGTGGAATATACCTTTAATGTTCCCTTTAAGCAAAAAGGGAATAACTGATTGTCATTTGTGCTGCTCCCTGCACAGTTAGATGCTCTTTTACACTAATATATGTATGTATATATATATATATATATATATATATATATATATATATATATATATATATATATATATGTATAAGAATACTATGCACAGATACTCTACTTAAAATCCAGTATAAAGCCTTTTAAAAACTTACTTTGAGGCTCACAGTTTAGCACTGTTCATGAGGTTAGACTGAGACACCCAGTTGAAGGGGCTGTGAAAGCAGTAATATAAGACACTCCCCCTTCCCTACAAATTAAAAGACAAATTACAGACTCCTGCTTGCTCCTGTTTATGTAAACGCCTGTGTACATCTGATACTTAGGGGCTTGGCTAGGAGCACATTATTAAAAAGATAATCAAAACTGTACATTGTTACAAAAACACTCCTAGATGGGCTATATAAATGGATCATCTACAAAACATTTATGCCACAAAATTAGACTTTTTTGTCCATTTCTTTGGACCTTGCAAAGCTACAACAGTTCCTTTAGCTGCTTGAATTAAAGCATTAAAAGGACAGTAAAGTCAGAATTAAACTTTCATGATTCAGATAGGACATCCAATTATAAACAACTTTCCAATTTACTTTTATCATCAAACTTGCTTTGTTCTCTTGGTACTTTGTTGAAAGCTAAACCTAGATAGGCTTATATGCTAATTTCTAAGCCTTTGAAGGCTGCCTCTTATCTCAGTGCATTTTGAAAGTTTTTCACAGCTAGACAGTGCTAGTTCATGTATGCCATATAGATAATATTGTGCTCACTCCTGTGGAGTTACTTATGAGTCAGCACCGATTGGCTAAAATTCAAGCCTCTCAAAAGAACTGAAATAAGGGGGCAGTCTGCAAAGGTTTAGATACAAGGTATTCACAGAGGTAAAAATATTAATATAACAGTGTTGGTTATGCAACTGGGGAATGGGTAATAAATTATCTATCTCTTTGAACAATAAACTGTAGACTGTCCCTTTCATTTGTAGTTGTGAGGAAAACTCCCCCTGAGTGCATTACTGCTCATTCCACTAGAGTAGTTGGCCCTTCTTGGAGCTTCCGTAATGAGGCTTCCATAGACTAGATATGTAAGGCAGATACATTGAGTACGGAGCTTGAGGACCCGTGTTTCTGGGGAGTCTTCAGACTCAC
This sequence comes from Bombina bombina, assembly GCF_027579735.1. Taxonomy (NCBI): domain Eukaryota; kingdom Metazoa; phylum Chordata; class Amphibia; order Anura; family Bombinatoridae; genus Bombina; species Bombina bombina. The sequence continues at coordinate 89,474,420 of NC_069510.1, forward strand.
CAGAAACAGCAGTTATGAAGCAGCAGTCTAAAGACCTCTGCTCCATAACCCTGTCCGCCTGCTCTGAGCAGGCGGACAGGAATCGCCACAATTCAACCCGATCGAGTACGATCGGGTAGATTGACACCTCCCTGCTGGCGGCCCATTGGCCGCGAGTCTGCAGGGGGCGGCGTTGCACCAGCAGCTCTTGTGAGGTGCTGGCGCAATGCTGAATATGCAGAGCGTATTGCTCTCCGCATTCAGCGAGGTCTTGCGGACCTGATCCGCACTTTTGGATCAGGTCCGCAAGACCGTTGTTAAATAGGCCTTCTTCTTTGCATACTTTCACTAAATACTACCATTGTGATGTGTATGCCTTTTCATGGGCTGCTATTTCAGGAAAGTACCTGTATTGCCCCCCCCCCCCATACATACATACCTTTTTAATGCTGGTCATGTGGACTTCACAGCTTGCCTATAAAATCCCACATGTGGTGCCTGGTGGACTCTCACCATCTTATGAAAGATATTCAAATTTATGCTTACCTAACAAATTAATTTTTTTCCTTATGATGAGAGACAAGAAGCCCCATCTCTGTTATTCTATACAGTTGGCAGCAGGACATGTTTTGCATTCCATTTGCTCCGTTTTGTCCTTTCCATCCTTTCTAGTTTTTCCCACTCTACTAATCCTCATTGGCTGATATGGACAACTACCTCTCTGCTTTACTGGTGAAGAGGGATACCCCTCTGCAAGAATGACAATGACATACTGATTTATTCAGGAAGTGAACATGAGGCTTCCCCCGAAAAATAAATAAATACATTATGAAATGTCTGCCATGTTCTTTTAAATCATCATTTGTCCCCATTAATCTCTCTCTGTTCTCCAAGAACAAAGGGACTGACTTCCAGATCTGACAGCTTTAAGAATTGGTGGCTCTGTTTGGGTTGACTAGAATTCCCCATCACCTAGAACTGACACACTTTAGTTCTCTCTTTCAACCACTATGTGAGTTGGTTCCTGAAATGAAACACTTTGAGATGGTAATATAAAATGATAAATTATATATATATATATATATATATATATGTAAATATACTTTCAGTATTTATTTTGTCCCTTTTTCCTGTAATTCTTTTCTGAAATTGTGAGCTTTTCAGTTCCTGTTAGAAAAAATGGAAGTGCAAAACACATATTCCACACAGCCATTGGCTGCACACTCTAGTGACCTATTTATAACTGTCCCTGATTGGGACAGCAAAGAAGGTAACCTAAGTTACAACATGGAAGCTGTGATTGTTTTATAGACACTTTGGGGCAGAATTATCAAGCTCCGAATGTAGTTTAATGCCTCTGTTTCCGTGCGAGCCTTCAGGCTCGCCGGAAACTGTAGTAATGAAGCAGCGGCCTAAAGACCGCTGCACCATAACTTGTCCGCCTGCTCTGAGGCTGCGGACATCAATCCGCCCAATCCTATAGGATCGGGCTGATTGACACCCCCTGCTAATCTGCAGGGGGGCGGCATTGCACAAGCAGTTCACATTTATCGATGTGCGGTGAACATGATACACTACATTGTATCATGTCCATCTGCACTTTAATAAATCGGCCCCTAAAACTTTACACTTATTTTATCAATATTTAAACAAGTTATGAAACTTGAAAAAAATACATCAACATGTTATTCCCAGACTAATCTTTTCTTGGACTGCATCATTCTATCTAGCATTTGTTTAGTGTTAAATGTCCCTTTAACTGACCTTCTAGTGAGCAATTATTGTCTTTTGTAAAGCCCAATCCTGGATTTTAGTTAGATAAATGGATCTTTGTAACTTCCCAAGGTTTACTCACTGTAGGCCTGATATTCAAAACCTCGCCGCTCAGGTGAGATGATCTAAGAACTCTTGTTGGTGTGGCGAGGCCCTTAAAAACTTTTTTAGGACACACGTGTCTTGAGAAATGTTTATGCTCCTATGTAGTATTCTTTATGTAAAACAAAGATTCCTGTAAATTCAAAAAAGTTAGTAATCTCTGCTTTGAAAAGAACTAAAAAGCAGATGGTATAAAAAGGGGTCTCCTTCCCCTCGAAATGTACTAGAAATATATCAAGTGAACCCTCACATAGAGTGCGGGCAACTTAATACCACTGCACAGAATAAACTGCTTAAATTAGTTACTAAGTAGACAGATACGATACTTAAATGATAAAAAAATGATACTTGAATTATAAAAAAATATTTAATAACACATAAAGGTGAACATATAGCACATAATAGCACTACTTAGACAATATAAGTTGATCAGGCATATTTGAAACAAGGTAGGTGCAGTATCAAAACATAGCTTTAAAAACTATTTTAAAATGCAACAATTAAAAACCCAATTCAAATATAATGGAAATGATCCATGACTAGGGATAATCAAATAGACAAAGGATTCCACGCTGATGCCACTGGAAGTGGAGACCCAGGTAGCTGGAATACAAAAAGATTCCAATAAACAAAACAGAAAGAGAACCAAATGTAAGGTGTACACTTTTACTTACACCGTAAAGGTTCTCAGAAGCAGGTGTGGATCAACCCCTCTCGTCGGCAGCTCCTCCGTACTTTATCTGTTACAAGTTAGACATCTCCCAGGTATGTTAGCAGACAATTCGTACTGGCGTGTCAAATCTCCTTCAGAACTACGGAAGCCGTGCAGGGGAAAACTTAGAGCAACGCGTTTCAGCCCATCCAGGGCCTTTGTCAAGCCCCAGATGATAGTACACGGAAGGTTTAAATAACCGAACCTGTAATTTCATTGGTTCTCTACAACATGGGAGACATTACTGTGCATAATAGCTACCTGGGTGTCCGCTTCCAGTGGCATCAGCGTGGAATCTTTTGTCTAATTGATTATCCGTCGTCTTCGGGTCATTTTCATTATATTTGAATTGTGTTCTTAATTGTTGCATTTTTAAATTGTTTTAAAGCTATGTTTTGATGCTGCACCTACCTTGTTTCATATACGCCTGATCAACGTATATTGTCTAAGTAGAGCTATTATGTGCTATATGTTCACCTTTATGTGTTATTAAATATGTTTTATAATTAAAGTATCGTTTTTTATCATATAAGTATCGTATCTGTCTACTTAGTAACTAATTTAAACAGTTTATTCTGTGCAGTGGTATTAAGTTGCCCGCACTCTATGTGAGGGTTCACTTTATATTTTTCTAAAACAAAGATTCCTACATTACAATCCAAGGTCTAAAAAAACAAAACAAAGATTTTGGGGTCGATTTATCATCGGTCTATCCAGCATGATCCGCTCAGCGGATAATGTCCGACAGACATCGATGAATGCAGACAGCATACGCTGTCAGCATTTATCATTGCACAAGCAGTTCTTATGAACTGCTTGTGCAATGTCGTCCCCTGCAGATTAGCAGGGGGTGTCAATCAGCCCGATCGTATAGGATCGGGCAGATTGATGTTCGCAGCCTCATAGCAGACGGACCAGTTATAGAGCAGCGGTCTTAAGACCGCTATTTCCAAAAAGCCTGAAGGCTCGCGTGGAAACAGGGGCATCACCCTCTATTCAGAGCTTGATATTTCGGCCCCCTTGTGTGATTTCTCTCCATGTGAGTGAGGTTTTGAATATCGGGCCCTAACAGAGCTTTGGCTGGAAAAAACAGTCAAACGATTTTCATTGTTATATTAACCCATTTTATTTTATTTACCAAACACCAGATTTAAAATGTAATTATGTTTAATTATGTTTTTTGAATTAAAAGGAATATTGTAATGTTTTTGAACAATGTTACCCTGTATAAATAGTTAAAATAGTAAAATAGCAAAACATTATATATAAAATAAAGTGTTGAATATTGTCAAAAAAGACGTTAATGGGTTATATCAGGTATATATTTAAAGGGATGTGTAAGTTAAAATTAAACTTTCATGATTGATAGAATGTTCTGGTTTAAAACACTTTCTGATGCATTTCTGTTGTCGCACTTACATCTTTCTTGTTTTTTTTGTTTAAACGTAGCTTCTTTCCATGAGAGCATACTGAGGTAGGTTTAGGAGCATGCACGTGTCTTGAGCACTATATGGCAACTTTATATGGCAACTTTATGGGCAATATATGGCAACAGGGATTGTACCAATATATTTAGGGCTACATTACAAGTGTCACACTAATGTTAGCACGGGATGCAATGAGCAATATCATGACTATCATGGCTAACTAGCGTGCATATATACGAGTTGAAAGTAGACAGTTGCGCTTAAGCGCAAAAATAAATTGCGCTCAACGGATTAGTACTCCTGAAGGCCTCGAGTAAAGTGTAAGTATTAAAAAAAATGGTCATCAAAAACACATTCAAATAAACTATTACACTCATATATACACTTTCTGACAAAAAAATCATATAAATATTAATACAAATGTTTTATAAGGATTAAAGGGATTGGTATTTGACTGGAAAAGGCTATTATGTATATGTATGTTTGTAAATATGTGTATGTGTGTGTGTGTGTGTGTGTATATAATGTAATAGGCGGGATCAGACTGATATGCTACAGGAAAGTTCTACTCTGTGAAAAGAATTACTGGGCTAAAAATAAGTTGCACCCAGGTGGTAAATCGCCATAGAACAGGTTCCTGTTAGTGTGTTTCTCTCTGTGTGTATTTAGTCTCCCTATGGGAAAAAGGTGAAACCAGACGTGGACTCCTTGCTCAGTGTGCTTAGAGGAATATGGCTACACCTCACTGACGAGGCCCAATGAAGGCTGAAACCATTGTCTGGGGTTGCTGTGTTCCTTGTTCAGAGAGGAATTGCCTGGTATTTCGGCGCTGGACTGACCGTAATAGGCGGGATCAGACTGATATACTACAGGAAAGTTCTACTCTGTGAAAAGCGTTACTGGGCTAAAAGAAGCTGCACCCAGGTGGTAAATCGCCATAGAACAGGCTAACAATGGCATTGAGCCGGTTGTTCGTTCCTGTGAGTGTGCTTCTCTGTGTGTGTGTGTATGTGTGTATATATATATACACACATGTGTTTTTATATGTGTAACTATGTATATACATACATATGCGTATAGACATATAAACACAGATATACACATATTTACACACACACACACATATATATATATATATATATATATATATATACATACACACACTTTTTTAGCCCTTTCTAGTTAAATACCTTGAAACATCAAATATAATTTTTAATACATATTAATGTGTTTTTAATATGAATATTCTACATTCCAATGTCATTTACATTGAAGAAAATTTTCTTTTTATTTATTTATATATATATATATATATATATATATATATATATATTTAAATATATACACACCTGTATATATTCATATAGATATATAGTTAAAGACATATATTTTACAACAAATAATCATATATATGTGAAGAACATTGGAATATAAAGTATTCATAACTACGTTCGGCTTTAGCACATTTGGTCTAACGCGGTATTGGTTTAGCGTGCAATCGATAAGTGTAAGGTCTATGGTAAAATAAGTTATCACTGTCACAATATCCAAAGTCCTGATGTTAGAGCACATTGGATTTTCTGTCACACACTAACTAATACACGCTCTAAACCACCCGCGCTAAAAGTTTACTTTCAGTGCAGTTAACGTGAGAGCGAAAGTAAATGTTAGTGCACCACTTGTATTCTAGCCCATAGTGTTCAAGACACATGCACGCTCCTCAGACTAGTATGCTGTTATGGAAAATAACTAGTTTCACAAAAGTAGAACAAGTCAAAGAGATGTATTTGATAACAGATGTATATTGGAAAGTTTGTTTGTTTTTTAAATTATATGCTCAATTAGAATCCCATTCCCAACAGTTTAATTTTGACTTCCATGTCCCTTTAAATATGTTAAATATGTTTAAGTATTTGGGGAGGGTACAGGAAGGACATCTCTGCCTGTTTGTAGGTTGTGTGCATGGAAAGTGTGTGTAGTGAGTTTAGTGTGTATGGTATTGAAAATGTGTTGTCTGAGTTCCACTTATATACAAGCATACTACAGGAAACTGCTGCAGGTACTCACTGGCCTTTTGGCTATAGCACCAGGCAGACCAATATCTTGGACTACAAGTACCACAAACCTCTGCTGCCAAACCATTGCTTCTATTGAGCATGCTTTTTCAGATATAACCCCCCCCCCTCTTACATACTAGACAATACAATCTATCTACATGACAAATTCATTACATATTGTAGCATTTGTTCTTGCTGTCCGTTTGGCTACTTATTATGGGCTTTGCACCCAGGCTTGTCCCACTGAAAGCTGTGCTGCTGGCTTTGTGTGCTGGTGAGTTCCCAGGGCTGTGAGTTTTGCAGGCTCATGGGATGTGTACCCAGTTTGGTTTGAGAGTTTAGTCCATTTCCGTGTTTTAGAATGATATAAATATTTGTGTGTGTATATATATATATATATATATTTTTTTTTTATTATTATTATTTTTTAATTTTATTTAAAGCGATAGATGATAGACAAATATATTGAGAGACAGAGATAGAGCGACAGTAAAAGAGAGGATGCAGGAGAATGAGAGATTTTTATGTATATATACTTATATATAGTTTCTCTAGTTTATCATTTCCTTGCTATTCAAAGACTATTTAATTACATGATGAGAGATCAGCACTTATTGAAGGGGTTTATGTATTACATATTCTTTAAAAATGGACTAAAAGATCTAGTTAAATAAATAATTTTCTGTTTTTGTTTTATTGAGCCCTTTTCTGAGCATGTCTGCTTTTAATTATTTTGTACAAAATATTTGATAAACCTAAAACGAGGAACTATCTGTACATGTTACAGCTTTTATGCGCACTCAGATAATTGGCGTTGTACCTTGATAGATAGTAATAAAGTAGTGTCAGGGCATCAGATGATTTGAGTTTGTAGGATGTCATATAATTTTACAAACATTAATTGAAGAAAAACTGCATTGCTTAAATCCATAGACCAAACTATAATAACCTATAATAAAATTAATTTTGTATTTAAAATATAAAATTTTAATTATTAAAAGTAAAACACAAAAATCTTCTTTTACCAGATGTGCGTGTATGTATATAGATAGGTATATTCTGTATGTTTATGTATGTATATTTTTAGACTTTATAAATCAGTTTATATATCACATAAATATTTTTTTAATTTTGGCTGCCCTGCTGTCCGTCCAATATATATTTTTGTTGCTATTTTTATTAGCAATAATAATCATAATAGACAGTGTTGGTACCCACTCTCAGAAAAATTGTATTTCCTACAATGAACCTCTCCAAAACATACAAGAAATGTATTTACATCCTCATGTATTATTGTACCCAATGTTTAGAGAAATACAAAAAGATGACTCATATGTAATTGATAAGATGTTTTAGCCAGCCACGCAAATAAATATATACATAATTTAAAGATGTGCAGAAAAAAAGAAAACCAAAGGGATAACAAAAGGAAGAATATAGGCAGAATGGAAGAGGGATATTTATGCAGGTGACACCGAAGAGTTGGAAACTGAAGACACCTCCGTCCGAGAAGTAGAAGATAATTCGGACCCATCATCAACTTTTTTACCAAACAGTTGTAAAATACAATTCCGAAACTAGAAAATAAAATTAAAAAAAAAATATTAGGGTTGTTATTTTAGATTTATGTAATGTATGTTATAGTTTTGTGAAACTAAAGGGAACATTTTAAAATATATTACAGCTTTATGAAAAATGCACATTCCTATCTCAAATAAACTAGGCTTTTCTTGTTTGGCTTGCAGAGATATCACATTTCACCAATAGAGTTTGGTGAAATGTGATATTTTTATCTACCAATCAGCATTAACAGAAAGTGCTTCTCAGCCAATGAGCATTAGTTGGGAGTACAAAATTGATACTGATTTATTAGTTAATCAGTCAAAACTGTTTTTCCAAAATTCATAAATGTTGGTGTTTTATTTTTATAACTTTTATAAAGGAACACTGTATAGAAAAAAATCTGTCATCCATGTAAAAGATTACATTTAAATATGTTTACATTTTTTGGTCTAAAAAAAATACTATTGATATTCCTTTTAAAATGTAAACTTATAGCAGTATCAGTTGTGCACTTCCTACAAATTCTATTTAAAGGTACTCTCTAAGCATTAGCAGGAAGTGCCTATCAACCAATGACCATTAACAGGAAGTATCTATCAGCCAATGAAGATAAGAAGGAAGTACACAACAACTGATACAGCTTTGTTAGTTTTAATTTTAAAATATAAAAAGCATTTAATTAAAAAAAAATTCAATGCAAAAAAAATAAATGAAAATATTATACGGGTGACAGAAAATGTTGGTCTACAGAGTTCTTTTATGGTTTTAAATATGCCTTGCTAAACATACTTTGAACTTTCATTTTTCAAAACTAGCTTTATCAGTAAAAAAAAAAAGGACACTGTTTTCATCATATTTATCATAACACAACTGACATTTTAATAGAAACTATTATGCTTTGCACCCACCTGTCTATTCATAAAAACATAGATAACCGGGTTATATATAGTGGCACCCTTGGCAAAGAAGGCAGGCAATGATGCAGCCAGTGGGTGGAAGGAGTATCCGGGGTTAGCAGCAGCGAAGCAAGCAAAAAATGTATATGGTCCCCAACATAAGATATATGCCATGATCATCACCACCACCATTCTAGAAACTTCCTTTTCAGCCTTCTGGGTAGATTCTGACTCTTTCTGTTGCATGGCAACCTGATGAATTAGAGAATAAGTTAGTTAGGGGATGGTATATGTAATACAAAAAGCTCCTGGTTTTAGAGTCTTGTGTACAATCAAACTCTTATCTGCTAAGAAATAGATTAAAGGATCCATCTAGACCCAATAGATGATTTTGATTATTTATTGTTACATACCAGAGAAGCATCCTGCAACTGGTCCCACATCAATAAGTTTGTAAAAAGTACATCAAACATTTAAAAATTCATGTTTTTTTTAGTAGCTGAAATAGGCCACCAAGCTCCGCCCACCTATTGCGTGTATATTTTGGTATGTTAAGTTTCTCCGAACACGATTGACTTGTGAATACGTTTTCCTACCCACACACGCTGATTTGTGCATGCGCAATGTGAAATAGCTGACTGAAAAATATTAAATGTGCACTCCTTAACTGTCATACAAGAAAACAGCTAATTGGACAATAAAAAGCTGTGGGCGGAGCTTGGCAGACATTTTTGCCTGGTAACAAACAATGATTATTTAAAAGTTTCATGTACTTCTTTTATAGATGTATAGCCCATTGCAAGATGCTAGTCTGGTATGTAAGAGTAAGTAATAAAGCAGTATTGGGTCTAGATTGTCCCTTTAAATTTAAGTTCTATGAAAGATGATGCATTTTCATCTGGAATAGAATTTAGGCATAACTGTGTTGTGCCCTTGGTTCCAATCTTCCCCCGCATCACAAGCTCATAACAGAATTCCAATCTAGCCACTGCTCTAACACATTGGGGTCAATTTAGCTTGATGCCCCGTGTTTCTAAAGACCGCAACTCCATAACCTGTCCACCTGCTCTGAGGCGGCAGACAGAAATCAACCCGATCATATTGATACCCCCTGCTAGCGGCCGATTGGCCGTGAATCTGCAGGGGGTGGTATTGCATCAGCAGTTCACAAGAACTGCTGCTGCAATGATAAATGCAGACAGCGTATGCTGTCGGCATTTATTGATGTGCAGCGGACATTATACGCTACTTTGTATCATGTCCGTTTGCACTATAATAAATTGACCCCATTGAAGGTATCTAAAATAAAAATAATTAAATCATAGAGTATTTAATTTTGAGCTATTGATTTAACAGGCGTACGTGTTAGCCCTGCAATGGAATTGAATACACATTTAAAGGGACAGTCTAGTCAAAATTAAACTGTCATGATTCAGATAAGGCATGCAATTTTAAACAACTTTCCAATTGACTTTTATCAGTAAATTTGCTTTGTTCACTTGGTGGTATTTTTTGAAAAGCTAAACCTAGGTATTTTTAAGCCGTTGAAAACCGCCTCTTAGCTCACTCCTACGATCGGGCCTGCATAGTGATAGGCATCGCCGGGGGTTCACGTTATGCACGGTGATGTCACGCGCAATGACGTGATGACGTCATTGCGACAACTTTATTTAAAATTCACAATATAAAGTATAGGAGCAGGGGGCATCCTGCTTAGAAGCCTGTATCTCAAGCATGTAAGCAGCTATAGACCCCCAAGACCCACCGTTGGAAAGGTAATCACCTAACCTTTCCAACAGTGTAAGTCTTGGGGATCTGGAAAAAAAAAGTTAAAAAATATATATTTTATAAAAAAAATAAAAACACCCCTTAAAACAGCTTAGCACCCAGGTGGGAAAGTGCTTAGCACTCAAAGGGTTAAACAATAAAAATTCTAATGTAGACTGTCCCTTTAATGTGACAGTAAAGTCAAAATAAACAGTCATGATTCAAACAGAACATGCCATGTTAAACAACTTTCCAATTTATTTCTGTTTTCAAATGTCCTTTCTCTTGGTATCCTTTGTTGACGAATAAACCTAGGTAGTCTCAGGAGCATAAACATGTCTTTAGTACTATCTAGCAGCAGAGTTTGCAATAATATTTGTTGCAATGTTATATATTGTTACAAACACTACTGCCATATAGAGTACTATAGGTATATGCATATTTATGAGCCTACCTAGGTTTACTCTTCAACAAAGGATACCAAAAGTAAAAAGCTAATTTAATAATGTTCTGCCTGTTTCAATTGCAAAGCATTCACTTGGAAATTATAAGAAAAGCTCTATAGATAGGTCAACATTCAATAGAGCTTATGTAAAATGCCACAGGGAACTCAACCAGAACCAACCAGAAGTCAAAATTATTCTTTAGTGAATCAGTACATACAATTTCAAACAAAAAAATACAAGTTACTTCTATTATTAAATCAACCTCTTTTTCTTAGTATCCATTGTTGAAATGTTGCTCCTTTAAAAAAGGGCATACTGAGGTAGGGAAAGCAGTTTGCGTCTTGAGGACTGTATGCCAACAATAGTGTGTAGCAATGTTATTCAAGTAACATGTTGAGGGAGATTTAGCTGCAGCAGGCAGTGTTGAGTGAGATCAACGAACAGCCACAGCCCTGTCTTTATTTATTACTACTCATACAGACTGTTTGGATAACTGCTATCCAAAGACTGATGCTCTCCCAGTTTTTATTCAGCCTTCTTTATTAAACAGAGCTTCTAGCTATACAGCTTAGTTTAGAATATTATAATAGATTAGCTGAAGCTACTGCACTCTAAAGCTCCCTCTGCTGGTTACTTCTATGGGGTCAATTTATCAAGCTGCTCCATAACTTGTCTGCGGAGGAAGTGCTGGAGCGGCTTCCAGGATTAAAAGGTAAGTTTTTGAAGAAAACAGTGAAATGTCACTAATTCATCAAAATGGACCTTGACTTTAAGTCGTATGTTACATTCGAAAATTGTAAATAACATTCGATTATCACATTTTAATGAATTTTTATTCTTATCAACATTCGATAGTCCAAAATGAATATCCGCAAGTCTATTCGTTATACCAAGCAACTTGCTCTTTCACCACATTCGCCCATCCCTAGTCATAGCCGTTAAAGGACCACTAAATACAATAGAATTGCATAATCAACAAATAAAGAATAAAAAGACAATGCAATAGCAATTTCTGTGAATTTCAAATAACTAGTAGATTTTTTCTGACAAATTTCAAAGTCAGTTTAATTTTCCCTTCCTTATATCATGTGACGGCAACCAGCCAATCACAAAACACAAATAATTATATACTGTGCTCTCTTGCACATGCTCAGTAGGATCTGCTGTCTCAGATATTGTGCATATAAAAAGAAATGTGCATATTTTGATAATGAAAGTAAATTAAGTTTTTTAAATTGTATTGTTGAATCATAAAAGTTCAATTGTGACTTTAGTATCCCTTTAACATTCTCTTATTTCCTGACACTCTAGACCCAAGTCTTAGCTGCACTGTAATTCCCTGCTACTTTAGGCCTAGCCCTTGGTTTTCCCTTAGTTTCATGGCGGTCACTGACCAGGTCTTTACCCTTTCTCTTATTTCCTGGTATTGTAGGCCTTAGCAATGTCTATTCCTTGATTCTCTGATACTCTATGCCCATGGCTTACCTTTTTATTGATTTCCTTACACTCCAATTCTAGCTCTTAGCACTCCTTTACTTTCATGGGCTTCTTAGCTGACCCTTAATCTCACTGACCTCTTGAACAAGCCTTGACTTTCCTATCTCAATTTCCTGGCACTTTTAGCTCAGCCCTTTTCTGTGCCTTCCCTTACTGGTAATCTAGATCCCAAGTTTTAGATGTCCCTTCATTTCCTGCCACTCTAGGCCATAGTCTTGGCTTTCCCTTTAGTAAATGGCCTAGTTCTGTTTTATAGGGAATGAGAACGTAATTTTTCCCAGTGTTTGTGTCTTGAATCCACACTAACTTACCTTTCTAATTGCCCACCAGACTTGTATGTAGCACAGGATGATGACTGAAAGTGGAATAATACAGCAAGTAACCATGAGAACCATCATGTAGGACTGGACTCCTGGGTCAGAGTTCCCACTAAACACATCTGGCCCACAAGATGTCTTCAGTCCATGAGGCCAGTATCTGAAGAAATACATTTTATCAATGAGGTTATGCAGATCAACGTGTCTGATAGATAACATTCATTTCTAAAACTGGAACTTACAAAGGTTTTTTTGTAATGGAATGTGATAATTGATTAAATATTATCTGTACATGTCAGTATAATGTTTCTTTCCATATAGAGGCATTTTGAGGTATAATTCTTGATGTCCCCCCTTAGGTTGTGTTTACACTGATGCCAGTAATCATTTTGACAGGCTAATAGTAAATATATATAATTTTATGCGATAGATACATTGGGCTCGATTTATCAAGCCGTTCTCCTTCCTTCGACTGCAGGTTCTCACAAGAGAACCTGCAGTCACGATTTATCAAGCAGCGGTCATCAGACCGCTACTTCCCTACCGTCTTCTCCACCTCTTAGGTGGAGAATTTCAATCTCCTTGGTCTCGTTCAACTGGGGGGTTTACAGCTCCTGTCCGTTCATTATTGGTGCAAGTCTTTTATACTGTTGGGTTAAAGTAAACTCTGAGTTGCTGATTTTCTTTCTGTGTGATAAATATAAATGGGTGTGGGGTTACACCTTACACAATTTTACTGTGCTTGTAAAAAGGAATGAGGAACTATATAATCCAGTAGCAAAGAGGAAGTCGGGTTTAATAACACTAATGGCTCCATTTGAACATTTTCAATGCAAATTTTTCCTTAATCAGTACATGAGCCATTATACTTAGTCCACTACACCATGTTGCAGTTACAACTTTTAAAATACCAAGGGCAACCTCACATTTGACCCGATAGATTTGACCTGTTGTACTAGTAATTACCTACACCCTTGCTGATATCATTACTAACATATGAGCAAGGTGACTCCATCAGATATGTGACATTTGCTGTTAAATGACAACAACCAGTACTTGCTCCACCCAGACACCAATTTTAAAGGGACATGAAACTGGAATATACCCTTAAAGGAGAGTTATGCAAAGCTAAAAGCCCCACTTCTCTATTTCTCTTAGTGTACCTCACAAACATATTCCTCACAACATTTTTGGCAGCTTAGACTATCATTGAGACCCATGGCGAAAGTTGTGGAAGTCTTATGGGTGGAATCATGGTGTTTGGGGCTGGAGACGCTGGTTTTCTGCATGTGGGTTGGACATCCCAAGGCCATGGGTAGATGATCTCTGGTTTTCTCGCCTGTCAGTCAAACCCTGTCTTCTGTTGCCTACTATTTAGTGCTCCGGTCACCATATAGCTTTGTAGGTCAGGACTGTCTTCACTGCTCTTATATTCAGCAAGTTTTGCAGGTAGGAAGCTCCTTTCTCCAGCTACTTATGCAGACATATATAATCTGACATGTCTAACCAAAAAATACAGGCTCCTCAATTTTTTTCCTGTCTCCTAGATGTTGAACAAATTTGTCAAGCCCTGATTTAAAACTTATAATAACTGTAACAAGATACTTTGTAAAATATGCTAGAAAATGCCCCATTTAAATTGTTAGGAAAAAAAATGTCAGACAAAGCTGACTTAAGCGATAATTTCTCCGTCAAATTAAACCATGTCATCATGTAAATATATTATGCATTCATCAGAGGTTGCACTAAGCAGCTACCCGAATTTCAGAAATGAAAAAAGCTTTCCCGACTTCTGCTTACTGATGCTTTATGCAAATAAATCTTAAAATGTTTAATGCTGATTCTCTTTTTTTTACATGTACAATAGGGTATAGCAGTTAATTGCAAAGTATGGAAGTCATAATAAGTAGCTTGGTCTTATTTGTAAGAGAACTGTCAGATTTCCAATGAGTCACAGATGTGAACGTATTATTATCTGGTAATGCAAACAAGAGCAGATTCTGTTGCATTTGTAAAGCTTCTTTTTATGTGTCACCTCAAAAATCCCTTTTATTGTAACAGGATTTCATAGCCAGACTCAATAAGAAGCTTTCAAATGTCACAGAATTTTGGCATTTGTGTATCTCCTCCAGGAAGGTAAAAGTTCAAAATAAACCTTTTTTTTTTTTTTAGTTTTGAATCTACTTCATGATGCAAACTATGCAAGATGTCCTGCAAAAGCAGAAAAGTGCTGAACATTTTGCCAAGGTATACAGTAGTAACAAATTCACACGAGTGCATGATGTTACAATTTTAACCCTTTAATGACAGCCAACGTGCCCTGTATGTTGGCTGTTGTTTTAACTCTAACGGGCCGAATTACCATTGTGCGAGCAGACATGATCCAATATTGCGGATCATGTCCGCTGCACATCGATAAATGCCGACAGCATACGCTCTCGGCATTTATCATTGCACCAGCAGTTCTTGTGAACTGCTGGTGCAATACCGCCCCTGCAGATCGGCCGTTAGCAGGGAGTGTCAATCAACCCGATGGTATTTGATCGGGTTGATTTCTGGCGATGTCTGTCCGCCGCCTCAGAGCAGACGGACAGGTTATGGACCCTGAGGGATCAATTTAACAAGTGCCGGACGGACATCGCTAAATGCCGACAGCATACGCTATCTGCATTTATCATTGCACAAGCATTTTTAGTGAAATGCTTGTGCAAGGCCGCCCCCTGCTCACCGGCAGCAAATCAGCCGCTAGCAGGGGGTGTCAATCATCCTGAACGGATCGGGATGATTTCAGTCTACCACCTAAAAGGTGGCGGAGAAGTTAAGGACCGGCGGTCTTACGACTGCTGCTTCTTAACTTACGTTTCAGGCAAGCATTAAATGATGGTAGTAGGAAGCAGCATTCGCTGCTTAATAAATCTACCCCCAGATCTCTGGTTCATTTTCTAAAAGTGCCCCAAATGCCCCTAAAATAAAGGGTCTTTTTTTCATAAAAAACTACTGCACTAGGCAGTTTGTAGGGGTGAAATGTGGTGGGTGTGGGGTGTTAGAAACAAAAAAAGGGCACTGAAAAGTGCCTTTACATTGTGGTCTAAGGAAACTGTGTGCTTATATAGGGTACATATATATTTATGTATGTACACATATTAACACATAAATATATATATATATTCATATACAGGCATACCTCACTTTACAGCGCTTCACTTTACAGCGCTTCGCTAATACAGCGCTTTGTGGAGCTGAAGTTCAACCTCCAAGGATTTTGAAACAGTGCTGTAGCCATCATGAGATTGCAAGAAAAGTGACTGGCACTATTGTGTTATGCTTAGTTCACTCTGTTTACATCATTACAGTGCAATTTGTGTCTCAGTGTTATAGTCTGGCAAATTTTACTACAGTGATTGTCACTATTTTACAGGTACAGTATTTATTGAGTACTGTACTGTGCTAGTGTTAAACTAAACATAGCCCTATTGCACCACTAATATATATTAGTTCAAACATGTTTTCAAGTTTTTAAGCACACTGGCAAGTGAAAAGAAAGCTAAAACTGCCTTGTTTTACTTTAAGGAGGTTTTCACTTTACAGCGGGGCTCAGGTCTCTAACCCTCTGTATGAGCGGGGTATACCTGTATATTGTTAACAAAATGGAACCGCAAAATAAGTTTATCATTCACAACCAGGGAGACTGTATCAGAAGTGATGGTAAATTTTCCAATAGTATAAGTTTCCAATTCGTATAATCAGATCCAGAATGGAAACATTATATTAGATGGACTTTAATTAATCCATTCTAATGAAGATACGCTATAACTTACTTTTTAATATAGCAATGAAATTCTAATACCCCACGCTCCGGCCGCCCACTTCAAAAGTAATTTTTTGTGGGCTAACGGTTTGAACTGTTCTCCCATCTACACTCTAGTCACACACAATAAATTATGTGGGTGTCATATGGCTAAAGCACTGATTGGAGTACAGATCAAGCCATTATCTCATAAAAAATTACTTTTTAAGTGGGGGGCCAGAGCGCTGGCTGGGTATTAGAATTTCATCACTATATTAAAAAGTAAATTATAGCGTATCTTCATTAGAATGGATTAATTAAAGTCCATCTAAAATAACGTTTCCATTCTGTATCTGATTACACGAATTGGAAACTTTACCATCACTTTAAGAAACCTAAGAAATGGAAAGATGTAAAAATGGAATTAACTTATCTAAATGGTAGTAAAAAATAAAGTGGCAATGTTTGCATTAGTGTGGTGGATTTAAGAGACCCAAATAAAGCTATTGTGATTGACAGCCGTCCCTTACCACACACAGAAGAAGTAATTGCACAACCTTTTGGAGCAAATTTGCTTTCTATCCTTGATATGCTGAGTACATATCACCAGGTTATGTTGCATGAAGAAAGCAGAGATCTTACAACATTTATTACATACAATTATTTTTTTTCTATGGCCTTGCTTCAGCTCCTAGTGCTTTCCAAAATATGAGGCCCATATCAATTGGTTATTGTGGCTGTTTTAGTACAATGATTTTGACCTATTGGCCCCTATTTAACAAAGGTCTGTTGGACCTGATCCGACAGTGCAGATCAGGTTCGACAGACCTTGTTGAATGAGGAGATCAATACGCTCTCCGTATTCAGCATTCCACCAGCAGCTCTTGTGAACTGCTGGTGCAACACCGCCCCCCTGCAGATTCGCAGCCAATTGGCCGCCAGCAGGGGGGTGCCAATCAACCCGATCGTACTCGATCAGGTTGAATTGTGGCGCCAGGCAGACAAGTTATGGAGCAGCAGTCTTTAGACCGCTGCTTCATAACTGGTGTTTCTGGCGAGTCTGAAGGCTCGCCAGAAACACGGGGCCTCAAGTTCCACCCGAAGCTTGATAAATGGGCTCCATTGTCTTTCTGGTGTCATTTTCCATTTCCTTCTTGGGGTATTGAGAATCAATTAATTGGTTATCTTGAGTGACAAAAAGATTGGTGGTTTATGATGTGAAGGAGACCATGGGCTCCATTTATCAAGCAGCGAATGCTGCTTCGGAAACCCATCGTTTCAGGCGAGAGTTATAAAGCTAACGGTCGTAAGATTAAATTCATCCCGATACGATCGGGATGATTGACAGCTCCTGCTAGCAGACGATTGGCTGCCAGTGAGCAGGGGCCGCATTGCACAAGCATTTCTGGTGATAGCGAATCATGTTCGCTCGACACTTGATAAATCAAGCTCCATGTCTTTTTTTTGTCAAGCACACCAAGAATGACCAATTTAGTAGAGGGGTGTTAATTTCATTGTTTTCCATCAATTCCATTGTCTGCCTTTGACAGTTAATTAGGTGATTCACTGTGGTTCTTCTGATTTTGGGATCTTTTTAAATGTCTATGGATTATTTTTAAGTGATATGAAGTGGTAAAATGTATTGAGATTTGCGAATCGTGCTAATTTAAGTTGCATGTTCATCTGCAATTGGATCTTTAGGAGTGTTTTTTTTTTTCTTCAAATGTTTTCTAATTTTGCTGTCTTACTAGGGAGACTGTAGGTGGTTGACCTTGTATGTGATAGTGGGTTACACTTGATTGTTTGGGCCTCATAATATCCTTTTGATACACAGTGGGTTATAATAATTTTGTTGTGTTGATATACAGTGGAGGGAAATGATTTAGGTGTGTTAATTTAGTGAGTCAATGAAGAATATGGAAATGGATGTTAAAGTGATGTTGCCTATTTTCCCTTGTCTATTTGTTGTGTGGTCTGAAATTGTGCCTTGTTTGGCATGGAAAGCAGCTAAAGATCACAGTGAGATTAAACATAACTGATAATAATATAATGACTACAGACATTTTCAGTGTGAGGAGCAGCATCCTGCATTTCTTTCCTATTTTTATTTTTACAGTTAGTAGATCGGTTTCTCAGTTCTTTATTTATTTTTTTGAATTGTGTCTCTTTATATATATATAATTTTTTTTATTTTTTTTTAAAGTCCAGAAAAGAGCACTGTCACCTTGTAGTCAGCTGCCAGGGTGCCAACGGTTAAATATAAAGGATAGAAGGAGGCATTCTCTTGTCTTTTTAACTGTAGTTTAATAGAACAAGCGTGACATTTCTGAGGAAGGGGAGTGTCCCCCCGAAACATCACACTTGTTCTATTAAAGTACACTTAAAAAGACTAGAGAGTGCCTCCTTCTATCTTTTATTTATATATATATGTGTATACAGGTGAAACTCGAAAAATTAGAATATCGTGCAAAAGTTCATTAATTTCACTAATGCAACTTAAAAGGTGAAACTAATATATGAGATAGACTCATTACATGCAAAGCAAGATAGTTCAAGCCGTGATTTGTCATAATTGTGATGATTATGGCTTACAGCTCATGAAAACCCCAAATCCACAATCTCAGAAAATTAGAATATTGTGAAAAGGTGCAATATTCTAGGCTCAAAGTGTCCCAATCTAATCAGCTAATTAAGCCATAACACCTGCAAAGGCTTCCTGAGCCTTTAAATGGTCTCTCAGTCTGGTTCAGTAGGAATCACAATCATGGGAAAGACTGCTGACCTGACAGTTGTGCAGAAAACCATCATTTACACCCTCCATAAAAAGGGAAAGCCTCAAAAGGTAATTGCAAAAGAAGTTGGATGTTCCCAAAGTGCTGTATCAAAGCACATTAATAGAAAATTATGTGGAAGGGAAAAGTGTGGAAGAAAAAGGTTCACAAGCAGCAGGGATGACCGCAGCCTTGAGAGGATTGTCAGGAAAAGGCCATTCAAAAGTGTTAGGGACTTTCACAAGAGCCACCACACACAGACGGATCCTGGACATGGGCTTTAAATGTCGTATTTCTCTTGTCAAGCCACTCCTGAACAACAAACAACGTCAGAAGCGTCTTACCTGGGCTAAAGAAAAACAGACCTGGTCTGTTGCTCAGTGGTCCAAAGTCCTCTTTTCTGATGAGAGCAAATTTTGCATCTCATTTGGAAACCAAGGACCCAGAGTATGGAGGAAGAATGGAGAGGCAATATGATTGAAGTCCAGTGTGAAGTTTCCACAGTCTGTGTTGATTTGGGGAGCCATGTCATCTGCTGGTGTTGGTCCACTGTGCTTCATTAAGTCCAGGGTCAACACAGCCGTCTACCAGGAGATTTTGGAGCACTTCATGCTTCCTTCCGCAGACGAGCTCTATGGGGATGCTGACTTCATTTTCCAGCAGGACGTGGCACCTGCCCACACTGCCAAAAGCACCAAAACCTGGTTCAATGACCGTGGGATTACTGTGCTTGATTGGCCAGCAAACTCACCTGACCTGAACCCCATAGAGAGTCTATGGGGCATTGCCAAGAGAAAGATGAGACACATTAGACCGAACAATGAGTAGAGCTGAAGGCCGCTATTGAAGCATCCTGGTCTTCCATAACACCTCAGTGGTGCCACAGGCTGATAGCTTCCATGCCACACCGCATTGAGGCACCAATTGCCCAAAACCAAGTACTGAGTACATACAGTATGCATGCTTATACTTTTCAGAGGTCCGATATTGTTCTACAGGTATGTACAATCCTTGTTTTATTGATTGCATGTAATATTCTAATTTTCTGAGATTGTGGATTTGGGGTTTTCATGCGCTGTAAGCCATAATCATCACAATTATGACAAATCACGGCTTGAACTATCTTGCTTTGCATGTTATGAGTCTATTTCATATATTAGTTTCACATTTTAAGTTGCATTAGTGAAATAAATGAACTTTTGCACGATATTCTAATTTTTCGAGTTTCACCTGTATATATATTTATCTATATATGTGTGTGTTTGTATGTTTGTGTGTATATATATATATATATATATATATATACTGTGTATGTGTGTGTGTATATATATATATATATATATATATGTGTGTGTTTGTGTGTGTATGTATATATATATATATATATGTGTGTGTGTGTGTGTGTGTACAGGGAGTGCAGAATTATTAGGCAAATGAGTATTTTGACCACATCATCCTCTTCATGCATGTTGTCTTACTCCAAGCTGTATAGGTTCGAAAGCCTACTACCAATTAAGCATATTAGGTGATGTGCATCTCTGTAATGAGAAGGGGTATGGTCTAATGACATCAACACCCTATATCAGGTGTGCATAATTATTAGGCAACTTCCTTTCCTTTGGCAAAATGGGTCAAAAGAAGGACTTGACAGGCTCAGAAAAGTCAAAAATAGTGAGATATCTTGCAGAGGGATGCAGCACTCTTAAAATTGCAAAGCTTCTGAAGCGTGATCATCGAACAATCAAGCGTTTCATTCAAAATAGTCAACAGGGTTGCAAGAAGCGTGTGGAAAAACCAAGGCGCAAAATAACTGCCCATGAACTGAGAAAAGTCAAGCGTGCAGCTGCCAAGATGCCACTTGCCACCAGTTTGGCCATATTTCAGAGCTGCAACATCACTGGAGTGCCCAAAAGCACAAGGTGTGCAATACTCAGAGACATGGCCAAGGTAAGAAAGGCTGAAAGACGACCACCACTGAACAAGACACACAAGCTGAAACGTCAAGACTGGGCCAAGAAATATCTCAAGACTGATTTTTCTAAGGTTTTATGGACTGATGAAATGAGAGTGAGTCTTGATGGGCCAGATGGATGGGCCCGTGGCTGGATTGGTAAAGGGCAGAGAGCTCCAGTCCGACTCAGACGCCAGCAAGGTGGAGGTGGAGTACTGGTTTGGGCTGGTATCATCAAAGATGAGCTTGTGGGGCCTTTTCGGGTTGAGGATGGAGTCAAGCTCAACTCCCAGTCCTACTGCCAGTTTCTGGAAGATACCTTCTTCAAGCAGTGGTACAGGAAGAAGTCTGCATCCTTCAAGAAAAACATGATTTTCATGCAGGACAATGCTCAATCACACGCGTCCAAGTACTCCACAGCGTGGCTGGCAAGAAAGGGTATAAAAGAAGAAAATCTAATGACATGGCCTCCTTGTTCACCTGATCTGAACCCCATTGAGAACCTGTGGTCCATCATCAAATGTGAGATTTACAAGGAGGGAAAACAGTACACCTCTCTGAACAGTGTCTGGGAGGCTGTGGTTGCTGCTGCACGCAATGTTGATGGTGAACAGATCAAAACACTGACAAAATCCATGGATGGCAGGCTTTTGAGTGTCCTTGCAAAGAAAGGTGGCTATATTGGTCACTGATTTGTTTTTGTTTTATTTTTGAATGTCAGAAATGTATATTTGTGAATGTTAAGATGTTATATTGGTTTCACTGGTAAAAATAAATAATTGAAATGGGTATATATTTGTTTTTTGTTAAGTTGCCTAATAATTATGCACAGTAATAGTCACCTGCACACACAGATATCCCCCTAAAATAGCTAAAACTAAAAACAAACTAAAAACTACTTCCAAAACTATTCAGCTTTGATATTAATGAGTTTTTTGGGTTCATTGAGAACATGGTTGTTGTTCAATAATAAAATTAATCCTCAAAAATACAACTTGCCTAATAATTCTGCACTCCCTGTATATACTTGATTAAATAGAATGCTACTGTCTCTTATTTGGGTATCTAATCTGCCTGGGTCATGGGATTATCCTCAGGGTTTAATGTATGAAGTTTGAGCACCAACAGCATATACACTATTATTTTATGTAAGAGCCCTAGTAGGGTTGAGACCAGCATTTAGGAAAATCTTGTTGTAGAGCTACTGTCAAACGTTGCTATTGTTCATGTGACAACAATTGTGGGTGCAAATCCGTTTTCAGATCATGTGACACACAGCAGTCATTTTACTTTAATTTCATCATGATAACTACAAACAATAAAGTGTCTTTTATTTCTAACCTTACGTCCACCTTACAGATAATTTTAGGATGTTACTATTAACTTAATTGATAGTTATTTTGCCTGTATTGCATTACTAGGTGTCTGATAAAGCTGTCTATGACTTGCCAATTGAAATAAAACTTACATGTACCCATGAATTTACCTGCTCCATCCAAATATAGGTGGGGCGCACCATGCCGCTGACCATAACCATGAAAACAAGATGCCGCCAAATGCCAGTTTGCCATCAAACTTAATATTACCGAAAGGCTTGCAGACAACAAACCATCTTTCCCAGGCAATAATGGTTAAAGACCAGAGGGCAGTGATACCTAAAACAAAAAGAGTATAAGAGTGGAGTCAATATATAGTTCGTTCTAATAAGCTAAATAAAGACAAGGTTTACTTTCGTAGGCATTCTCCATTAGGATATGAAGAATATTCATACAAAGGAAATACACCTCCAGTTTAAACTGGATATAAAACCTACTTTCATAACATTAGTTCTAAGTAAATCAATTACTAGACAGACTTGCACAATTAATATGTGCATAATAAAAAGACAATATACTCAGAATTTCAAATAAGCACCATTTGCCGGCCCCCTGTATCATATGACAGCCATCAGCCAATCACTGACTAGTATAAGTATACACTGCAAGCAAGGAAAATGTGGTGCTTACCGCCTTTGTGTTGGAAAGGCCTCTTCTGCGTGTCTTCAGTGTATCTTTGGCGCGTGTACTATGACTGACACTGCTGGGGCCTCGGAAAGTGTGCATATTAATATATTATCCAAAATTTCTTAAAACTGCGTATCTGAATCATGAAAGTTTATTTTTGACTTTCATGTCCCTTTAAAGTTACATCAAACTAATATATTTATAATACATGAGGGCCCAAACATTGGAATACATATTTGCAGATTGAATATGCATTGTCTTGATGATTTATTATACATTTAATGGAAGACAACGTCTTTAAATATGAGTGTGCTTATCTATTATATATATATATATATATATATATATATACACACACGGGTGGGGGCAGTGTGATATTTTCCACAGAGAGCAGTCTCCGGGAAATATAGGGCTAGATTACAAATAGTGCGCTATATAACACTCCCGCACAAGCGTTAATTGCGCTTGAAGTAAGCTTTTTGAGTTTGTTGGGTTGCGCTCGTATTACGAGCTGAACATGAACTGTTTTCATTTTGAGCGCTAACCCGTCAAGCGCAAAAAGCCGAAGTTACAATATTGTGTTCCTATTCATGTTTTCCCCTTTAGAAGTCTATTGAGAAAAAAAGTGGGGAAAAAACACCCACTCTCACGCAAACCCGATCGCATATTCTCATGTGTGCTAACTCAACATGAAGATATGAATATTTTGTATTCCAGATAGAATATTTTCCCATAAAAAAACATTTTTTCTGATTCAATATCTGACCCATCAGTCCCGGAGTCATAAGACCCCCTTGCTGACTGGTAGCTATATACTCTATTATTTTTAAAATCATCACTGTCTCTTGAAAACTTCCGACCCTTCCTGAGTTTAATGTCCGTTTGAAGTCTGGCAATCTGTTCTTTTATTTCTTCATTAAGTTTCACAAAGTTGGGGTTGCTTTCAAAATTATTAACCACTTTTAGGCAGTGGTGTCACTAGGATTGGTGTCATCCGTTGCGGTAAGTTATAGTGTCACCCACCCCCCAGAAAGCAGACACACACAAACACAAAAACACAGGCACACACACATACAAACACTCAGACACACACACACTCAGACACGTTAAAACACACTCAGATGCACACACAAACTCTCAGAAACACACTCAGACACACACACACACAAAAACACTCAGAAACACACACAAACACTCAGGCACACGCACAAAGCACTCAGGCACAAACACTTAGAGACACACACAAAAACACTCAGACACACACACAAACACTTAGACACACACACAAAAACACTCAGGCACACACACATAAACACTCGGACACACACAAAAACACTCGGACACACACAAAAACACTCAGACACACACACAAAAACACTCAGGCACACACACAAAAACACTCAGGCACACACAGAGAAACACTCAGACACACACACAAAAACTCTGACATACACACATACAAAATATGTAAAATGCACTGAATTAATTATAAAGCTCATGCCTAGAGCTGCTCCCTGGCTCAGTAGAGCATCAAATGAAAGATAAACAGTGCACTCTAAAAATAAATCACTAAAGAAAAGGTTTAGATGCGCAAACAATGAAAATTCTGCTCTCTGACACTGTTCCAAGTCTGTCAGTGCACAGCCCCGGGCCGCGTGCCTACCGCTTCTTATGGCAAATCACCTCTTTACTCTGCCCACCCCAGACCCCCGCCCGTCCTCCCCTCCTACCTCTTCAGTGTGCACTTAGTGTACCGTAACTGTACCGGTCTGGTGGGTGGCTCCTTCACTTTAGAGACAGTGTCAGACAGTCATGCGGTCAGGTGCCAGGCATCCCCCTCACGTTCAGAGAGACAGCACAGTAGTGAGTGACTCCACTGCTCCACACCTCACTGAGCAGTGAGCACAGATAGGCAGGCAGGTTTAGGCTAGCAGCGCAACTTTGCAAGCCCCACGGCATGCCCACAACATTCATAGTGAAATTGGGCAGGGGAGGAGCAAAGTACAAACAAGCAAAAGCAGCCGGGAAAACTATTTGTGGAAATTGCAGCGCTGGCTGAAGGGGCAAAAAAATTAAGTGTGTCTACAACTTCCCCAGTCCCACTAATGTTCACAAATGCTGGCCCCTCTAATAAAAAAATCTATGCATTTCTACCTTGTATTTCTGTAAATTCTGTTTGTGTCACCCCCTGGAGGGTGTCACCCGCCCGGGTGCGGCCCGCACCCCCCTAGTGACGCCACTGCTTTTAGGGATTCTTCAGCCTGTACTATGCTTTTGTCTAGTCTCTCTTTGTTTCGTTTCACCATCTTGTTCATAAGAATGATGGAGCAGTCAGAGAGACTGGAATTCCAGTTTTCCATAAACTCCTCTCCACCTTCATCTTCCCTAAGGTTGGTTCCTGGATCAAGTCTAAGTCTAAGACCTCTAGGGATTATTTTGGTTTGTATATAGTTTTGTAGGCTTGATGTTTCTGCTCTAAATTTAACTTGTTTTACAAGTAATTTCTTATAGTCTTTAAATGCTCCATATATATTAGTGGGAGTATTGCCTTTATCCTGGCCCGCTACCAGGTTAGACATAGACAGAGTGGCAGTCAGTTCTGCTTCCCAATTGTGTCTCTGGACATCACATGATTAGTGCTGATGAACAGCACAATACATGTTCCTCCCTACAAACCCTACAGCATGTGTAACTCATAAGTGTCCAGGAAAACATGGCCGAGGTGGCAACCCTACTCTATGGGCAACTAGGCCTAAGTATACAAGGTAGTAAATTATTTTATCAAGCAAGATACAGAGTGGGAAGCAGTTGCTAGACCGTGAGCTGCAATGAAGAAGGTTAGTAAATAGTACACTAGCCTCTAAGAAATGCCAAGTAAGGCTATGGTGCAGACCCTTTTAAGTAATATATCAGGGAAATACCTCCATCCCAGTTTTGTGGGGGTCCTGTGAGCAGCTGGCTGTAGTTTTTTTGTGTACATCTCTATACATTTTATCACTCTGCTGTAAGTGTTTGCACTATTAGGTACCTTAGCTTTCCTGACCGGTCAGGTTTTGTACATAATATTTCTATTGTCCTGTAAGACACTTAGGCCTAGATTTGGAGTTCGGCGGTAGCCGTCAAAACCAGCGTTAGAGGCTCCTAACGCTGGTTTTGGCCGCCCGCTGGTATTTGGAGTCAGTGATTAAAGGGTCTAACGCTCACTTTACAGCCGCGACTTTTCCATACCGCAGATCCCCCTACGCCATTTGCGTAGCCTATATTTTCAATGGGATCTTTCTAACGCTGGTATTTAGAGTCGTTTCTGAAGTGAGCGTTAGAGCTCTAACGACAAGATTCCAGCCGCCTGAAAATAGCAGGAGTTAAGAGCTTTCTGGCTAACGCCGGTTCATAAAGCTCTTAACTACTGTACCCTAAAGTACACTAACACCCATAAACTACCTATGTACCCCTAAACCGAGGTCCCCCCACACCGCCGCCACTCGATTAAAATTTTTAACCCCTAATCTGCCGACCGCCACCTACGTTATATTTATGTACCCCTAATCTGCTGCCCCTAACCCCGCCGACCCCTGTATTACATTTATTAAACCCTAACTTGCCCCCCACAACGTCGCCGCCAGCTACTTAAAATAATTAACCCCTAATCTTCCGACCGCAAATCGCCGCCACCTACGTTATCCCTATGTACCCCTAATCTGCTGCCCCTAACATCGCCGACCCCTATATTATATTTATTAACCCCTAATCTGCCCCCCTCAACGTCGCCGACACCTGCCTACACTTATTAACCCCTAATCTGCCGAGCGGACCTGAGCGCTACTATAATAAATGTATTAACCCCTAATCCGCCTCACTAACCCTATCATAAATAGTATTAACCCCTAATCTGCCCTCCCTAACATCGCTGACACCTAACTTCAATTATTAACCCCTAATCTGCCGACCGGAGCTCACCGCTATTCTAATAAATGTATTAACCCCTAAAGCTAAGTCTAACCCTAACACTAACACCCCCCTAAGTTAAATATAATTTTTATCTAACGAAATAAATTAACTCTTATTAAATAACTTATTCCTATTTAAAGCTAAATACTTACCTGTAAAATAAATCCTAATATAGCTACAATATAAATTATAATTATATTATAGCTATTTTAGGATTAATATTTATTTTACAGGCAACTTTGTAATTATTTTAACCAGGTACAATAGCTATTAAATAGTTAAGAACTATTTAATAGTTACCTAGTTAAAATAATAACAAATTTACCTGTAAAATAAATCCTAACCTAAGTTATAATTAAACCTAACACTACCCTATCAATAAAATAATTAAATAAACTACCTACAATTACCTACAATTAACCTAACACTACACTATCAATAAATTAATTAAACACAATTCCTACAAATAAATACAATTAAATAAACTAGCTAAAGTACAAAAAATAAAAAAGAACTAAGTTACAGAAAATAAAAAAATATTTACAAACATAAGAAAAATATTACAACAATTTTAAACTAATTACACCTACTCTAAGCCCCCTAATAAAATAACAAAGCCCCCCAAAATAAAAAATTCCCTACCCTATTCTAAATTAAAAAAGTTACAAGCTCTTTTACCTTACCAGCCCTGAACAGGGCCCTTTGCGGGGCATGCCCCAAGAATTTCAGCTCTTTTGCCTGTAAAAAAAAACATACAATACCCCCCCCCCAACATTACAACCCACCACCCACATACCCCTAATCTAACCCAAACCCCCCTTAAATAAACCTAACACTAAGCCCCTGAAGATCTTCCTACCTTGTCTTCACCATCCAGGTATCACCGATCCGTCCTGGCTCCAAGATCTTCATCCAACCCAAGCGGGGGTTGGCGATCCATAATCCGGTCCAGAAGAGGCTCCAAAGTCTTCCTCCTATCCGGCAAGAAGAGGACATCCGGACCGGCAAACATCTTCTCCAAGCGGCATCTTCGATCTTCTTCCATCCGGAGCGAAGCGGCAGGATCCTGAAGACATCCAGCGCGGAACATCCATCCGGACCGACGACTGAACGACAAATGACTGTTCCTTTAAGGGACGTCATCCAAGATGGCGTCCCTCGAATTCCGATTGGCTGATAGGATTCTATCAGCCAATCGGAATTAAGGTAGGAATTTTCTGATTGGCTGATGGAATCAGCCAATCATAATCAAGTTCAATCCGATTGGCTGATCCAATCAGCCAATCAGATTGAGCTCGCATTCTATTGGCTGTTCCGATCAGCCAATAGAATGCGAGCTCAATCTGATTGGCTGATTGGATCGGCCAATCGGATTGAACTAGATTCTGATTGGCTGATTCCATCAGCCAATCAGAAAATTCCTACCTTAATTCCGATTGGCTGATAGAATCCTATCAGCCAATCGGAATTCGAGGGACGCCATCTTGGATGACGTCCCTTAAAGGAACAGTCATTCGTCGTTCAGTCGTCGGTCCGGATGGATGTTCCGCGCTGGATGTCTTCAGGATCCTGCCGCTTCGCTCCGGATGGAAGAAGATCGAAGATGCCGCTTGGAGAAGATGTTTGCCGGTCCGGATGTCCTCTTCTTGCCGGATAGGAGGAAGACTTTGGAGCCTCTTCTGGACCGGATTATGGATCGCCAACCCCCGCTTGGGTTGGATGAAGATCTTGGAGCCAGGACGGATCGGTGATACCTGGATGGTGAAGACAAGGTAGGAAGATCTTCAGGGGCTTAGTGTTAGGTTTATTTAAGGGGGGTTTGGGTTAGATTAGGGGTATGTGGGTGGTGGGTTGTAATGTTGGGGGGGGGGGGTATTGTATGTTTTTTTTTACAGGCAAAAGAGCTGAAATCCTTGGGGCATGCCCCGCAAAGGGCCCTGTTCAGGGCTGGTAAGGTAAAAGAGCTTGTAACTTTTTTAATTTAGAATAGGGTAGGGAATTTTTTATTTTGGGGGGCTTTGTTATTTTATTAGGGGGCTTAGAGTAGGTGTAATTAGTTTAAAATTGTTGTAATATTTTTTTTATGTTTGTAAATATTTTTTTATTTTCTGTAACTTAGTTCTTTTTTATTTTTTGTACTTTAGCTAGTTTATTTAATTGTATTTATTTGTAGGAATTGTGTTTAATTAATTTATTGATAGTGTAGTGTTAGGTTAATTGTAGGTAATTGTAGGTAGTTTATTTAATTAATTTATTGATAGGGTAGTGTTAGGTTTAATTATAACTTAGGTTAGGATTTATTTTACAGGTAAATTTGTTATTATTTTAACTAGGTAACTATTAAATAGTTCTTAACTATTTAATAGCTATTGTACCTGGTTAAAATAATTACAAAGTTGCCTGTAAAATAAATATTAATCCTAAAATAGCTATAATATAATTATAATTTATATTGTAGCTATATTAGGATTTATTTTACAGGTAAGTATTTAGCTTTAAATAGAAATAAGTTATTTAATAAGAGTTAATTTATTTAGTTAGATTTAAATTATATTTAACTTAGGGGGGTGTTAGTGTTAGGGTTAGACTTAGCTTTAGGGGTTAATCCATTTATTAGAATAGCGGTGAGCTCCGATCGGAAGATTAGGGGTTAATAATTGAAGTTAGGTGTCGGCGATGTTAGGGAGGGCAGATTAGGGGTTAATACTATTTATGATAGGGTTAGTGAGGCGGATTAGGGGTTAATAACTTTATTATAGTAGCGCTCAGGTCCGCTCGGCAGATTAGGGGTTAATAAGTGTAGGCAGGTGTCGGCGACGTTGTGGGGGGCAGGTTAGGGGTTAATAAATATAATATAGGGGTCGGCGGTGTTAGGGGTAGCAGATTAGGGGTACATAGGGATAACGTAGGTGGCGGCGGTTTACGGAGTGGCAGATTAGGGGTTTGAAAAAATATGCAGGGGTCAGCGATAGCGGGGGCGGCAGATTAGGGGTTAATAAGTGTAAGGCTAGGGGTGTTTAGACTCGGGGTACATGTTAGAGTGTTAGGTGCAGACGTAGGAAGTGTTTCCCCATAGGAAACAATGGGGCTGCGTTAGGAGCTGAACGCTGCTTTTTTGCAGGTGTTAGGTTTTTTTTCAGCTCAAACAGCCCCATTGTTTCCTATGGGGGAATCGTGCACGAGCACGTTTTTGAGGCCGGCCGCGTCCGTAAGCAACTCTGGTATCGAGAGTTGTATTTGCGGTAAAAATGCTCTACGCTCCTTTTTTGGAGCCTAACGCAGCATTTGTTTGAACTCTCGATACCAGAGTTAATTTTATGGTGCGGCCAGAAAAAAGCCCGCGGAGCGTTAACAGCCCTTTTACCGCCGAACTCCAAATCTAGGCCTTAGATATTCAAGTATGTTTGGCCTACGCATCTAGATAACAATTTTTATTTTGCACATCCTCTAGGGTGGATGCGGTGTGTTTATAAATTAAATTGCTGTACCAATAAATTGTTACTATGCTTAGTAAAGGAGCTGTGTATTTTTGTGTTTAAAAAGAGTGCTTAATTCCCTGTCTTTTTCAAAACAAAATATTTTTTGTTTCTTGCTCTATCATATATTTTCTTGATATATATATATGTATACATTATGTGTATATATATATGTCTGTAAATACATTTATACACATGTAGATACATAAATACATCTATATATATATATGTGTGTATATATTATATATACATCTTTAGACATGTATATGTATGTATCTCTCAATGTTAAAGTCCTTTGCCTGCCTTTTTTTTCTAACACCTGAGATCTCATATCTTTGACCCCATATATCTTTTTTGAGCAATATTTTTTTAAATAATTTTTATTAGACAGTGTTATTGTTAGTGTAACTGTACTTTGTAATATATTTGCGAGAGCGCAAAAGAGAGGGGGGAGAGCGCAAAAGAGAGGGGGAGAGAGTGCAAAAGAAAGGGGGGAGAGAGGGGTAGAGAGAGAGAGGGGGAGAGAGAGAGAGCAAAAGAGAGGGGTAGAGAGAAAGTGTAAAAGAGGGGGAGAGAGAGCAAAAGAGAGGGGGGAGAGAGGGGGGAGAGAGAGACCAAAAGAAAGGGGGGAGAGAGAGCAAAAGAGATGGGGAGAGAGAGAGCAAAAGAGAGGGGGGAGAGAGAGAGCAAAAGAGAGGAAGGAGAGAGAGAGCAAAAGAGAGGAGGGAGAGAGAGAGCAAAAGAGAGGAAGGAGAGAGAGAGCAAAAGAGAGGAGGGAGAGAGAGAGCAAAAGAGAGGAGAGAGGGAAAGAGCAAAAGAGAGGAGAGAGAGAGCAAAAAAAGAGGAGAGAGAGAGCAAAAGAGAGGGGGAGAGAGAGCACAAAAGAGAGGGGGGAGAGAGAGACCAAAAGAAAGGGGGGAGAGAGAGCAAAAGAGAGGGGGAGAGAGAGAGCAAAAGAGAGGGGGGAGAGAAAGAGCAAAAGAGAGGAAGGAGAGAGAGAGCAAAAGAGAGGAGGGAGAGAGAGAGCAAAAGAGAGGAGAGAGAGAGCAAAAGAGAGGGGAGAGAGAGCACAAAAGAGAGGGGGAGAGAGAGCACAAAAGAGAGGGAGAGAGAGAGCGCAAAAGAAAGGGGGAGATAGAGTGCAAAAGAGAGGGGAGAGAGAGCTCGCAAAAGAGAGGGGGGAGAGAGCGCAAAAGAGAGGGGGGTAGAGAGAGAGCAAAAGAGAGGGGGAGAGAGAGAAAGAAAGAGAAGAGAGGGGGGAGAGAGATAAAGAGAAGAGAGGGGGGGAGAGAGAGAGCAATAGAGAGGGGCTGAGAGAGCAAAAGAGAGGGGGGGAGAGAGCAAAAGAGAGGTGGAGCAAGAGAGAGCGCAAAAGAGAGGGGGAGAGAGTGCAAAAGAGAGGGGGGAGAGAGAGCAAAAGAGAGGGGGGAGAGAGAGCAAAAGAGAGGGGGAGAGAGAAAACAAAAGAGGGGGGGAGAGAGCAAGGGGTGGGACCGTTGTACTGCAGAAAATGGCCCGTGTGAATGGGCTTTAGGACTAGTAATATAATAATTTGCAATCTGGTCCATAATCTTCAATTTCCTTCTTTATTTAGATAATGTTTTCAGGGTCTCACCCTGGTCATCAGACATTTAGACAAAACATATCATTTTAGAGTAAAAGTGTAGGAAAGGGTATGGGGTAAAGGGTATAGTACATTGCTATGCATAATGAAACCTTTTACTGGAAATAACAATTTGAATGTTATGTCGCTTTAAAGTGCCCCCCATGACTTACCTGTATTCATCAGAAATAAAGTGTTTAACAAATGGTTTTCCTAAAACATCTGGATGTATAAGAAAGAGAAACTTTGTATAATGCACATTTTAGAACACGGGGTGACTTAGAACAAACAAGTGCTTGTAATCTTATTTATCCTCATTCATTTGATTGTCTTAAATGAACATTACATTTCATTTACATGTATTACTACTATTATCAAATTTGCCTGGGTAAGCTCAGGAGCAGCACTGCATAACTGGTAGCTAGCAGCTGATTGGTGGCTGAACATATATGTCTCTTGTCATTGGGTCACCCGATCTGTTCAAGTAGCTCTCAGTAGCACATTGCTGCTCTTTCAACAAAGGATACCCAGTGAATGAAGCAGATTTGATAATAGACGTAAATTGGAAAGTTGTTCAAAGTTGTATGTTCTATCTGAATCATGAAAAATACAATTTTGAGCTTCATGTCCCTTTAATTGTCACCCTACAAGGTATGGAGACCGGGCTTATGCCTTACCGCAGACAGAGACAGTGTAACCTTCTATAACACACAGTGGGTGACCGAGGATGAAGTAGCCAAATATCTGGTTAATGACACTGATGGTGCTGGCAATGACTGTCTCCCCAAGATCGGCAATAGCCAGATTGACCAAGATCCAGTTCAGAGGATGTCTCAGCTTCTTGAATTTAAACGTGGCCACCAATACTAATCCATTAGTGAACACAGAGGCCACAACAACGAACAACATCCACAGTGTGGTAAAGTTGTAGACCCATCTTGGTGCAATATGGTAATTAGGACCTTCAAATGGCCCTAGAATTCCAAAGAAACAGGGAAGGTTATTATTCAGTTATAATAAACACAAAGTTTAGAGGACACTATAGTCTTGTTTCAATGAGTATACATTATATTAGACATCCTCAAACTTGACCCGCCAGAGGTTTTGGAACTACATTTCCCATGATGCTCAGCCAGCATATAAGCTGGCTGAGCATCATGGGAAATGTAGTTCCAAAACCTCTGGAGGGCCAAGTTTGAGGATGTCTGCTTTATATGCTTATACTGTATATGTCCCAAGATTTCTTGTAGAAGCACAGAGTTTGAAGGTAGATTAGAACCAAAAGGTCCATCAAATCTGCCCATATTGCAAGCTCAAAGGGGCAATGTACTCAAACAACCAGCTGATAAGATTTATTTGTGTTCAAAACTGCTGCACAAGTATAGATTCAAATGGAGTCTGCTGTTGTCTCTTGTTTGCATACATTTTTATTGTGAATACTGCAGTACTAAACTTATCAGTACAGGTAGTGGTTTCAACAGAAAAAAAATGCTATTTCAAAATAAAGATAAAGTAGGTATTTGTCAATAATGGATTACACTCCAGCAGATAAAACAGATCATTGAGAACACGTTACATGGGAGACAAATTTACAGTACATTATCTCCTTAATTAATTCTTAGGACAGCCTTATGTATATCCCAGGTATTCTAGAATTCCCTTACTGTATTTGTCCCTACCACCTCCACTGGAAGTCTATTCCATGGGTCTGATTTGTTAAAAATGCGAGCAGACATGATACTATGTAGCGTATTATGTCTGCCGCACATCGATAA
Source organism: Bombina bombina (assembly GCF_027579735.1). Taxonomy (NCBI): domain Eukaryota; kingdom Metazoa; phylum Chordata; class Amphibia; order Anura; family Bombinatoridae; genus Bombina; species Bombina bombina. The sequence continues at coordinate 89,508,270 of NC_069510.1, forward strand.
ATGCCGACAGCATACGCATACGCATTTATCATTACACAAGCAGTTCTTGTAAACTGCTTGTTCAATGCCCACCCCTGCAGATTCACGGCCAATCTAGCAGGGGGTGTCAATCAGCCCGATCGTATAGGATCGGGCGGTTTGATGTCTGCAGCTTCAGGGCAGGCGCACAAGTTATGGAGCAGCGGTCTTTAGACATTCGGAGCTTGAAAATTCGGCCCCTATGAATCTACCACCATTTCTCTAAAAACTACTTCTGCTCATTACATCTGATCCTGCTATCCTTAAAGGGACACTAAACCCGTTTTTTTTCTTTCATGATTTAGATAGAGCAGGCAATTTTAAGCAACGTTCTAATTTTCTCGTATTATTATTATTTTTTCATACTCTTTGTTTCTTTATTTGAAAAAGCAGGAAAGCAAACATTCCTGCTTTTTCAAATAAAGATACCAAGAGAACAAAGAAAAATTGATAATAGGAAAGAATTAGGAAGTTGCTTAAAATTGCTCTATCTGAATCATGAACGAAAAATTTTTGGTTTCATATCCCTTTAAATATGAGATCATGACCCTATTCTGGTGTTACTTTTTTTGTAAAAATTACTCTCTTCTACTTTATTAAACTCACATTATGCTTGAAGAGTTCTTTCATATCTCCTCTCTCCCTTCTTCCCACCTTTTTAATGTTAGTCAATACAGGTGGCCCTCGGTTTACAATGGTTCAATTTGCACCGTTTCAGAAGAACAACCATTTTTTTCCAGTCATGTGACTGCTATTGAAAAGCATTGAGAAGCAGTGCATTGATTAAAATAGCCAGTAGGTGGAGCTGTCCGCTTGTGTTGCAGCAAAGATATGCAAGCCAAGCAAGCTGAAATGAATCAGTTTAACCAGACCTGAGCTATCGATCAGCTTGTAAAGGAACAAGATCTTACTGTCTATAAATCAGTCCAGATTGGAATGCATAGAAAGAACTGTTTGCAGAAAAATGCAAGTAAAGTCTGTGTTGTGTGATTATTTTATTAGGTTTATAATGCTGTTTAGCATTTAAAGTCTTAATTTCAAAGCTTTAAAAATAATGTATTAGGTGTTACTTATGCCAATTTTGAGAGGGGCCTGGAACCTAACTCCCTCACTTCCCATTGACTTACATTATAAACTGGGTTTCAATTTACAACGGTTTCGATTTACAACCATTCCTTCTGGAACCTAACCCCGGCATAAACTGAGGGCTACTTGTATTACTTCTGCTAGATGGTTATTCCAAACACCTACTACTTGTTTAAAGGAGCAGTACATACAGTAGATTTGCATAATCAGCAAATGCATGATAAAAAGACAATGCAATAGCACTTAGTTTGAATTTCAAATGAGAAGTAGAATTTTTTTTCTGACAAATTTCAGTTATGTATATTTCCACTCCCCCTTGTATCATGTGACAGCTATCAGCCAATCACAAATGCATATACCTATATTCTGTGAATTCTTGCACATGCTCAGTAGGAGCTGTTGACTCAAAGGGGCCTATTTAAGAAGGTGCAAGCGGACATGATCCGATATTGCGTATCATGTCCGCTGCACATCGATAAATGCCGACAGCATACACTTTCGGCATTTATCATTGCACCAACAGCTCTGGTGAACTGCTGGTGCAATACCGCCCCCTGCAGAGCAGGGGGTGTCAATCAACCCGATCGTATTGGATCGGGTTGATTTCCGGCGATGTCTGTCCGCCGCCTCAGAGCAGGCGGACAGGTACCTAACTTGTGTTTCTGGCGAGCTTGATAAATATGCCACAAAAAGTGTAAATATAAAAAGACTGTGCACATATTTTTTAATGGAAGTAAATTGGAAAGTTGTTTAAAATTGCCTGTTCTATCTGAATCATGAAAGATTAACTAGCGCTGCGGAATCTGTTGGCGCACTACAAATAACCGATAATAATAATAATAATTAATTGGGTCCCTTTAAGCTACTACTGAATCTACAATGTTTTTAACTTTGTCTTGGTCTGTGATTTCTTTACATTCAACAAAGGAAATAAAAACGCATGATAAAAAAAATTGTGATCAAATCAATATATTGCCAGTATTAATGATGACCAAATGCATAAACATCCAAGTACAAAATAGATGAATCAACATTTGGACTTAATTTAATCTGAGAGCAGTTTTTATCTCACATTTTTATTTTTAAATTATCCAATATTTTGTTGTTGTTGTTGTGATTTAGTATTCTCATTAGTGTGCACATAGATTTGTAGTTTCATAAGATGATAAGCTACAACAATGGGGATTTTATATGAAAGCGGATTTAAGAAATATAAAATGATCCCTCACCCATGATTTAAAAAATGTAAATGTTTTGTAGAGACTCAATATTAAAGGTTCATAACCTCCCCTGGTGTCTATAGTCATCTGTTTTTTCACTACATCGCAACGATCAAACACAAAAAATCCACTCATTTATCAAAACAGAATATTGCAAAAACAGCTACGGATTAAAGGAAACTGAACCCAATTTTCTTTCTTTTATGATTCAAATAGAGCAATTTTAAGCAACTTTCTAATTTACTCCTATTATATTTTTTTCTTCGTTCTCTTGCTATCCTTATTTAAAAAAGCAGGAATGTAAACTTAGGAGCCAGCCTATTTTTGGTTCAGAACCTGGGTTACGCTTTCTTATTGGTGGCTAAATGTAGCCACCAATAAGTAAGCAATATCCAGGGTGCTGAACCTAAAATGGGGTCGGCTCCTAAGCTTTACATTCCTGCCTTTTAAATAAAGATAGCAAGAGAACGAAGAAAAATTGATAATAGGAGTAAATTAGAAAGTTGCTTAAAATTACATGCTCTATCTGAATCATGTAACAAAAAAAAAATGGGTTTAGTATCCCTTTAAAAGGACATGAAACCCAAATTTTTTCTTTCATGATTTAGAAAGAGCATGCAATTTTAAATAACTTTCTAATTTACTTCTATTATTTAATTTGGTTCATGCTCTTTATATCCTTTGCTGAAAAGCATATCTAGATATGCTCAGTAGTTGCTGAATTGGTGGCTGCACATAGATGCCTCATGTGATTGGCTCAACCATGTGCATCACTATTTCTTCAACAAAGGATATCTAAAGTATGAAGCAAATTAGATAATAGACGTAAATTGGAATGTTGTTTAAAATTGTATTCTCTACCTGAATTATGAAAGAAAATATTTGGATTTAGTGTCCCTTAAAGGATAAATCCTAGCACTTTCAGATGCTAAAGAATATCAGATTGCTACAGGCACAGCCCTAGACCGTACAATGTTTGAGATAATAGGTAATTAGCAAGTGCGGGGACCCACATCTTCAACTAATTCCTACTATTATTTATTTTTTAGATCCCTTTACCCTGCTCTACCGTAGAGTGTATAGCTACTCACTATAATACTCATATAGATCTATTCATTACATTAAGGCTGCTTTATGATCCTATTAAAAACCCAAAGAAATAATGTTTGGCTTGGTTATTAGTATTTCTATTGTTAAAGGAACATTAAGCTCTTAAAGTGTTAGAGCATTTAAAGGGATAGTTTACTTAACAATATTCTCCCCTTTAACTTGTTCACAATAATCCATTTTACCTGCCGGAGTTTATTAAATTGTTTACAAGTAGCTCCTTTAGCATTTTTTTGGCATTTGAAATAGCTGATTTTCCCTGTGGTATCCCTATCTATGCTGATTAAATGTATATTGTGTTATTTTATCCATTGTGTTTGTATGGAACAAATAGCACATTTATGATAGGAATGTCATGTATTTGTATACACATTTATATGTTTTATTGGTGCTGCAGAAGTTCAAAGGGATCTGGAAGCCACCATTAACTATTTATGATTCATACAGTGTTTAAAATCCCAATATAGTTTTGTTATCAAATTTACCGCATTCTTGGGGGTACATTTCTTGTGAAATGCTTGTGCATTGATAAATGCCAACAGCGTATCATGTCCGCCCAACATTTTATAAATTGGCCCCTTGGTATCCTTTAAAATGTAACTCTTTTCTGTGAGAGCATACTGAGGTAGGCTCCGAAGCATGCGCGTATCCTAAGCACTATGTAGCAGCTGTGTTTGCAACAATGTTTTTAATAAAGTTATACACATAGTCAAGACTTTATTATGTTACAAGGAAAAGAGCTACGTTTCATCAGAGAAGATTAAAGGGACATTCCAGACAAAGATGAAATGCACACAGGTGCAATTCAGTTTGGAATAGAATCATTTTTGTAATGCACATGTATTAGCAAAAATAATTCTAGTATAAGCTTATTGCTGTTATAAGAGTGTACTTAAGTATGCTCCATACACCAGTATCTTAAACACAACACTTGCTCAGAGAACTTATATCATCAGCTAGTGACTCCATTTACATAATTGCTGACATTATACAAACCCCACTGGCGCTCTGAGCAGCTGCAGTATTTCAAATGCTGGTGCACTGAGAATGTCAATAAAACAGTGATAACTTTATAGTAAAAAAAATTTCTATTCAAAGATGTAATTCATTCATGTGCATTTCAATTTTGACCAGTATGTCCCTTTAAGGGAAATACCTCAATTTGATAACAGAAATAAATTAGATTTTTTTTTATTTATTTATTGTCCATTCTGTCTGAATTTTTAAAGTTTACTTTTGCCTTCCATGCCCCTTTATACTTGAAAATATTACATTGAACCTGTTTTTTTTCCCCATGAGTCATTGTAATAACGGAACCAAGACTTTGCTATCATTTTATAACCAATCGCCGTCTTTAGCTGCGTTTCTACAATCCCTTTCTTATTAAACATTTTCCAGACCATAACTATTTCAAGTTTAGTTACACCTATTGCATTTTCTTTTTGTTTTATTAAAATGTAATAATCCTCTTTCGCATCTGTAGGTTTCATCTCCACTTTCAGGGTTTTCGAAAAAACTACTCACCGCGTGTGTTGTTGCTGTTTGTATACGTAAAAATGCTACTCCTGGTTGTCTCTTCTTCATCGTCCTGTTTCCTCCGGGCAGAGAATACGGCTTCATTCCATACTGCAGCCATTACCTATATGTCCGTCCGCAGCCAGACTCAAGTTTGGGCTATACCTTTTTCCCTTTCCCTTTACTTTTTTGCCCCCCGTACTTTCTATTCCCTGCGTGCTCTATTCACCCTCTTTCTATCCTTGACAGTCACTAAGATGGGTAATAGAGTGACCTATCTCGCGTTATATACCGAGCTCAACAGGATTAGCTCAGACACTTACAATACCAGTTCTAACCCCCTTAAAGTATTTATCTCTTAATTGGCATACGAGTTTTAATTCCCCCCCCCCTCTCCTCCTTTCTACTGCTGTGCTCTTCTCATTTTTGTCTCCTTGCAGAGGGCTTACGTCAGTAGATCAGGTTAAGAGTGACTTTTCTGGACACTGCAGGTGACAGGATAAAAGCCCTATCTAAGATGAATAGAGACAAGGAGGGGTTGGCTTGAGTCTTTTTTTAGCAAACAAAATCCCATCTCATCTTCTCCATGTCTTTCCATTCCATAATACCCTTCACTTTGTGAAATTGGGGTCACTATGTTAATTAGAGGAAATGAAAAGTCTAAATATATTAACCTTTTATTTTGAAAGAAAGAACTACAAATGGCACTACACATGTATCCTTCTGAATTATTAGAGATTTCAGTTAAATTACCACTCAGTGCAGTAGAATTGCATAATTAACAAGTTTTATAATAAAAAGATAATGCAATAACATCTACTCCGAATTTCACATAGGCAGTAAAAAAAAAAAATCTCAAATTTATTTTTTCTTTATTTTTTTGGCCCACTGTATCATGTGTCAGACATCAGCCAATCACAGACTAGTATACAGACACCCAGTGAGCTTGTGCACATGCTCAGTAGGATATTGTTCCTCAGAAAGTGAGAATATAAAAAGACTGTGCAAAATTTGAGAATGGAAGTAATTTGGAAAGTGTCTTAAAACTGCATGTTCTTTCTGAACCATAAAAGTTTATGTTTTTGACTTGTGTCCCTTTAAAGGGACACTGAACCCAAATTTTTTCTTTTGTGATTCAAATAGAGCATGCAATTTTAAGCAACTTTCTAATGTACTCCTATTATCATTTTTTCTTAATTCCCCTGCTATCTTTATTTGAAAAAGAAGGCATCTAAGCTTTTTTCTTGGTTTAGGACTCTGGACAGCACTTTTTAATTGGTGGATGAATTTATCCACCAATCAGCCAGGACAACCCAGTTTGTTCACCAAAAATGGGCCGGCATCTAAACTTACATTCTTGCATTTCAAATAAAGATACAAAGCGAATAAACAAAATTTGATAATAGGAGCAAATTAGAAAGTTGCTTAAAATTTCATGCTCTATCTGAATCACAAAAGAAAAAATTTGGGTTCAGTGTCCCTTTAAGGGGACATGAAACCCAATTCTCTTTTACATGATTCAGACAGAGCGTTACGATTTTAAACAACTTTCTGATTTACTTGTATTATCACATGTGCTTCATTCTCTTATCCCTTGTTGAAGTGAGCAGTAATGTACTACCGTGAGCTAGTTGATCACTTTGGGTGAGCCAATGACAAAAGACATATATGTGCAGTCATTAATCAGCATCTAGCTCCCAGTAGTGCATTGCTGCTTCTGAGCCTAACTAGTTATGTTTCCCAGCAAAGGCTACCAAAAGAACAAAGCAAATTAGATAATAGAATTGAACAGTTGTTTAAAATGATATGCTCTATCTCAATCATAAAAAAATTTAGATGCAAAAAGGAAAACACTTTAACCCCTTAGTGACCAGACCATTTTTCAATTTTCTTACCGTTAAGGACCAGGGCTGTTTTTTTTCTGCGGTGTTTGTGTTTAGCTGTAATTTTCCTCTTACTCATTTACTGTACCCACACATATTATATACAATTTTTCTCCTTATTAAATGGACTTTCTAAATATACCATTATTTTCATCATATCTTATAATTTACTATAAAAAATGATAAAATATGATGAAAAATGGAAAAAACACACTTTTTCTAACTTTGACCCCCAAATCTGTTACACATCTACAACCACCAAAAACACTCATTCTAAATAGTTTCTAAATTTTGTCCTGAGTTTAGAAATACCCAATGTTTACATGTTCCTTGCTTTTTTTGCAAGTTATAGGGCAATAAATATAAGTAGCACTTTGCTATTTCCAAACCATTTTTTTTTTGTTTCAAAATTAGTGATAGTTACATTGTAACACTGATATCTGTCTGGAATCCCTGAATAACCCTTCACATGTATGTATTTTTTTTTAGTAGACAACCCATTTTGGTATATTTCATGCCACCAAATGCGAACAAATAAAAAAAAAAATGTTAACTTTTCCACAAACTTTAGGTTTCTCACTGAAACTATTTACAAACACCTTGGCACAAATGATTGTAAATGCTTCTCTGGGATCTCCTTTGTTCAGAAATAGCAGACATATATGGTTTTGGCATTGCTTTTTGGTAATTAGAAGGCTGCTAAATGCCGCTGCGTACCACACTTGGGATTCTGCCCAGCAGTGAAGGGGTTAATTGGGTAGCTTGTAGGATTAACTTTAATGTAGAGATTTCCCTCCCAACTGACACATCCCACCCCCTGATCCCTCCCTGACCCCTCTCAAACCGCTCTCTTCCCTCCCCAACCCCACAATTATCACCCCCAAGAAAGTCTGCCAGTACTGAAATAAAAGGCTTTTTCTTAATGTATATATATTTTTTTTATATATATTCTGCAGTGTAGGACCCCCCTTATCCCCCATCCTCCCTGATCCACCCTCTACCTATTTGCCGCCAACTTGGGTACTGGCAGCTGTCTGCCAGTACCCAGTTGGATAAAAATTAGGCTTTTTTTAAAAAAAAACATTTTTTTCTGTAGTGTAGCTGCCCCCCCTCAATACCCTCCCCCTCCCCATCCCAGATCCCTTTCCCAACACTTATCCGCTCCTCTCCCTCCTTCCCTTTCACTAAACATTTTCTGTAGTGTAGCGGTCCCACCCGCTCCCGCCCCCACATGCTCGCTTCTGCCCCCTCACGCTCGCTCCGGCCCACTCACGCACGCTTCCGGACTTCTCATAAGGGGTTACCGTACCTCCTCCAGCGATGGACCGCCCACTCGCCTCCCTCCTATCCCTCCCACGCCACCAACGATCTGCACCAATGTGGGGAAATACACATTTCTGGAGTCGCCAGTGACTTACGGCAGTTTAAGATCTGCCAGTGTATACGTTTAAAACCAAAATTTTTTACATTGTCCGTAAAAGTCTAACCCACCCCAAACATAAACCAGACACGTCAAAACCACTATATCCGCCATCCCCCCCACATTGCAAATAAAAATAAAATGTATTAACCCCTAATCCGCCAACCCCCACAATGCAATTTACCTAATAAATGTATTAACCCCTAAATCGCCATCCCCACAATGCAATATACCTATTAAAACCTAATCCGCCATCCTCCCACAAGGCAATCTACCTAATTAAACTATTAACCCCTAATCCACCATCCCCACAACGCAATCTACCTAATTAAACTATTAACCCATAATCCGCCATCCCCCCACAACGCAATCTACCTAATTAAACTATTAACCCCTAAACCGCCATCCCCCTACAATGCAATATACCTAATTAACCCCTAAACTGCCATCCCCACAACGCAAATAATTAATCTAAGTACTAAGTCCCCTAACCTAACACCCCCTAAATTAACCCCAATTATATAAAATAAAAAAGACTAGCTTACTAATAAATTAATTAAAAATTACAAAAATAAAAAAATCACAACATACAATTAAAATAAAAAATCCTAACATTACCTAAAAAAAAGATTAAATAAAAAAAATCTAAAATTAAAGAACAAAATAAACGAAATTATCCAAAATTAAAAAAATGTACACCTAAGTCTAACCCCAAAATACGTACTCACCATTCCGGAGGTGAAGGTCTTCTTCCAGGCGGCGACATCTTCATCCTGCGCGGAGACATCTTCTATGTTCATCCGGAGTGAGGTGGCCGCGGAGCAGGGACGGCGGCTGCACAGACATCCAGCGTGGAGGATCCTCTTCATGAGATCATCGACACAAACTGAAGATTGAATGCTAGGTACCCGTTTTATATTTGGGGTACCTTGCATTCCTATTGGCTGTCATTTTCAAATCAGCCAATAGGATGAGAGCTACTGAAATCCTATTGGCTGTCCAAATCAAAAGCCGGCGACACCGCATATGTAATCTCGCCCCCCCCCCCAAAACATTTTCATTTGTGTTTAGGGAAGAGCAGACCATTTAAAAAAGTTTCCTATTTACTTCTATTATCTAATTTTCTTTGTTCCTATGATATTCTGTATTGAAGAGATACCTAGGTAGGCATCTGGAGCTATATATGGCAGGAAATAGTGCTGCCCTCTAGTGCTCTTACAAATGGATAATATTCTCACAAAACTGCTGCCATATAGTGCACCGAAATTGGGTCGGCTCCTAAGAGTACATCTTTGTCTTTCAACAAAAGATACCAGGAGAATGAAGAAAAAATTATAATAGAAGTAAATTAAAAAGTTGTTTAAAATCCCATGCTCTACCTTAATCATGAAATAATTTTTTGGGGTTTCATATCCCTTTAATGTAATGTGTTGTGGGAGTTTCAAGCAAATGATAGAATTCATTAAAGATCCATTATAGTAAAAAACAAAAATGCTCTAATGGATTAAAGCATGTAATTTTAAGACTATCGACCCTAGACTACTGTGTGTTTAACCTCTGCAAATACCGCTTGGGACTCGCAGAGCACTGTTGGTCCCAAGCAGAAAACGCCACTGATCCAATCTAGTTCCATATCAACACCAGCGCTGCTGATTGGATCAGCTGTGTTTTCCACTCAGAACAGCAGTGCTCTGTGTGTCCCAATCAGTATTTCTACTGTGTGTTTAACCTCTTTGCGGGGGTTAAGCACACAGTAGTGCAGGGTCGATAGTTTTAAAATTTCATGTCCTAACAGATTAGAGCATGTAATTGTTTTGACTAAAATGGCCCTTTAAAGGGACACTGAACCCAATTTTTTTTCTTTAATGATTCAGATAAAGCATGCAATTTTAAGCAACTTTCTAATTTACTCCTATTATCAATTTTTATTCATTCTCTTGCTATCTTTATTTAAAAAGCAGAAATGTAAAGCTTAGGAGCCGGCCCATTTTTGGTTGAGAACCTGGGTTATGCTTGCTTATTGGTTTGCTAACTGTAGCCACCAATAAGTAAGTGCTGTCCAGGGTACTGAACCTAAAATGGGCCGGCTCCTATGCTTTAAATTCCTGCTTTTTAAATAAAGATAGCAAGAGAACAAAGAAAATTGGAGTAAATTAGAAAGTTGCTTAAAATTGTAAGCACTATCTGAATCATGAAAGAAAAAAAAATGGTTTTAGTGTCCCTTTAAGCTTTTGAAAAGTTAATTTTTTGAAGGTATTTTCCCCTATTAGCTGGTGCTTTGTAGTCCAGAATAAATATCTCTGTCTGGAAATATGAGATTTCGTGGGAATTCTATGAGGCTACCTCTACCTTATTTACACTTTATAAAAATCATTATTTTATGCCAATCCAAAATTTAAGAAAATGGTCTAAATTTATAGAAATTACAGCTTTATTTGCAATAAATGGAATTGGTAGTTGCTAACATTTTAAAAAAATAATCCCAAAAAACACTTTTGCCGCACATTAATCAAATATTTATGGGAGTATTGGTCACGTTCATAGTTCCAGTCAGTCAACTTGGCTCCAAAACATCTAGGGCCAGATTGTCTGCAACCTTGGGCCCCCAGATGTTTTGGAAAAAAAATTCCCATGATGCTGAGACACTCTTTAGGCTGTCTGAGCATCATGGGAAATGTAGTTCCAAAATATCTGGGGGCCCAAGGTCACTAACCACTGGTCTAAAGATCTCTGGTCTGGTGAGGTTATCCAAGAAATCTTATCAGTACTGTGAGGTCTCTTTAAGGGACATTCAACACTAAATAAATGCTAGATAGAATGATGCAGTCATAGAAAAGATTAGTCTAAGAAAAACATGTATTTGTATTTTTTTAAAGTTTCATTAGTTGTTTAAAATTGAGTGCTAAGCACTTTCCTACCTGGATGCTAAGCTGTTTTAAGTTTTTTTTTTGTTTTTTTTTGAAATATTTTTTTTTTTACTTTTTCCAGATCCCTAAGACTTATACTGTTGGAAAGGTTAGGCGATTACCTTTCCAACGGTGGGCCTTGGGGGTCTGTAGCTGCTTAGATACCTGAGATACAGTCTTCTAAGCAACTTGCCTTATGCTCCTATACTTAACATTGTGAATTTTAAATAAAGTTGTGCGGTGACGTCACGGTGCATAACGTAAAGCTCCTCCGATGCCTGTCACTATTCAGGCCCGATCTTGGCAGCAGTTTTGCAAGAATATTATCCATTTGCAAGAGCACTAGATGGCAGCAATATTTCCTGCATGACAATAAAAGTAAACTGGAAACTTTTTTAAATTGTATCCTCTGAATCACGAAAAAATATTTTTTGGGTTTCATATCTCTTTCATCTTGAGAGCTGTTTATCTCACTATGCATGGTTCTGGATGTAAGGGGGAGAGCAGGGCCGGTGCTAAACTATTTTGCGCCCTAGGCAAGACCAGTTACTTGCGCCCCCCCAAAAAAAATAATAATAATTATTACATACATTTGCTACTGGTTACTACAGGGAGTGCAGAATTATTAGAAAAATGAGTATTTTGACCACATCATCCTCTTTATGCATGTTGTCTTACTCCAAGCTGTATAGGCTCGAAAGCCTACTACCAATTAAGCATATTAGGTGATGTGCATCTCTGTAATGAGAAGGGGTGTGGTCTAATGACATCAACACCCTATATCAGGTGTGCATAATTATTAGGCAACTTCCTTTCCTTTGGCAAAATGGGTCAAAAGAAGGACTTGACAGGCTCAGAAAAGTCAAAAATAGTGAGATATCTTGCAGAGGGATGCAGCACTCTTAAAATTGCAAAGCTTATAAAGCGTGATCATCGAACAATCAAGCGTTTCATTCAAAATAGTCAACAGGGTCGCAAGAAGCGTGTGGAAAAACCAAGGCGCAAAATAACTGCCCATGAACTGAGAAAAGTCAAGCGTGCAGCTGCCAAGATGCCACTTGCCACCAGTTTGGCCATATTTCAGAGCTGCAACATCACTGGAGTGCCCAAAAGCACAAGGTGTGCAATACTCAGAGACATGGCCAAGGTAAGAAAGGCTGAAAGATGACCACCACTGAACAAGACACACAAGCTGAAACGTCAAGACTGGGCCAAGAAATATCTCAAGCCTGATTTTTCTAAGGTTTTATGGACTGATGAAATGAGAGTGAGTCTTGATGGGCCAGATGGATGGGCCCGTGGCTGGATTGGTAAAGGGCAGAGAGCTCCAGTCCAACTCAGATGCCAGCAAGGTGGAGGTGGAGTACTGGTTTGGGCTGGTATCATCAAAGATGAGCTTGTGGGGCCTTTTCGGGTTGAGGATGGAGTCAAGCTCAACTCCCAGTCCTACTGCCAGTTTCTGGAAGACACCTTCTTCAAGCAGTGGTACAGGAAGAAGTCTGCATCCTTCAAGAAAAACATGATTTTCATGCAGGACAATGCTCCATCACACGCGTCCAAGTACTCCACAGCGTGGCTGGCAAGAAAGGGTATAAAAGAAGAAAATCTAATGACATGGTCTCCTTGTTCACCTGATCTGAACCCCATTGAGAACCTGTGGTCCATCATCAAATGTGAGATTTACAAGGAGGGAAAACAGTAAACCTCTCTGAACAGTGTCTGGGAGGCTGTGGTTGCTGCTGCACGCAATGTTGATGGTGAACAGATCAAAACACTGACAGAATCCATGGATGGCAGGCTTTTGAGTGTCCTTGCAAAGAAAGGTGGCTATATTGGTCACTGATTTGTTTTTGTTTTGTTTTTGAATGTCAGAAATGTATATTTGTGAATGTTGAGATGTTATATTGGTTTCACTGGTAAAAATAAATAATTGAAATGGGTATATATTTGTTTTTTGTTAAGTTGCCTAATAATTATGCACAGTAATAGTCACCTGCACACACAGATATCCCCCTAAAATAGCTATAACTAAAAACAAACTAAAAACTACTTCCAAAACTATTCAGCTTTGATATTAATGAGTTTTTTGGGTTCATTGAGAACATGGTTGTTGTTCAATAATAAAATGAATCCTCAAAAATACAACTTGCCTAATAATTCTGCACTCCCTGTATAATACACCTAAGTGTAATTACATGATCTGCTGGCCACCCTAATGCAAGTAAGTAAATGACGGTAATTTACAAAATACAGTCCTTAACTTAGCTTTTAGTGACATACAAAATATGGATTAAAGGGACACTCTAGTGCATATTATTATTATTATTATTAATTATATTAATAACAATGACTACAAACTCAAAAAAATAGCCCTAGGTGAGATGGCATGCTTCCTGTCACTGTCCTTACTGTTTGTGTGAGAGGAGCAGATAGGATGATCTGGGGTGTGCTGTGTGTGTCGGGCAGGTAGGGTGAGCAGAAGTCTGTGTGTGTGAGAGGGAAAGACAGGTACAGTGAACAGGGGGCTGTTTGTGTAAGAGGGGCAGCTAGGGTGAGCTGGGGGATGTGTGTGTAGGTGTGTGAGAGACAGGCAGATAGGGTGAGCTGGGGTCTGTGTGTGTGTGTGTAGGGCAGGTAGGGTGAGCAGGGGGCTTTGTGTGTGTGTGTAGGGCAGGTAGGGTGAGCAGGGGGCTGTGTGTGTGTTTAGGATTGGTACGGTGAGCAGGGGGCTTTGTGTGTGAGAGGGAAAGGCAGGTAGTGTGGACAGGGGGCTCTTTGCTCTGGTGTGAAAATATAAATTGAGTATGGGAGGGCATAATAAAACATTTGTGAAGTAAGGCAGATTCTCCTAAGTGATTTCCAAAGTACACAGTCCTGAACCCCCCCCAACCCCCCACTGTGTTCACTTTAGGGAATGCAGCATTAAAATGAGTGTGCCTGCAGTAAAACTTATGGTAGTACGTTTTGCAGGGGAATTTGCTGTACTCACTATGGCCAGAAATTTCAGTCCTAGAGTGCCACTTCTATAAGTGGTCTGAGGTTGGATGGTGTATTACCACGCTGCTTTTTACCACTCCATGTGAAGGATCCAGTGCCGGAGTAATGATCTTACAGTTGCTGCTGCCTGCCGGTACTCTGAGAGATCAATATGGTGCTTGTGTTTTTGCGCACTGTTCAGTACAGGAGACATGGTGACTAGGGGTTTGCTAGTCTGAGGCGTTCGCTCTTCTGATAGAACACCAGCGGATTCTGGGGAACCTGGGTCAGGTACGGCTGCGCTCTAGGTGGCTGCCTAGCTTGCCTAGTGGGAGCGCCGGCCCTGGGGGAGAGACATATATATTACATTATAATGCTCAAAAACCTCTCTCCTTGCAGTTGAGTTTTTTATCATTGGGTCCTAGTAAAACAAAAAAGTAAAAACTAAAATTTCAGGATTCAGATAGAGCATACAGTTTCAAACAAATTTCCAATGTGCTTCTGTAATCAAATTTACAAATATTCTCTAAGTATGTTTTATTGTAGAGACAACCTCAGGAGCAGCAATGCACTGCCGGGAGCTGGGTGAATAAATCTGTTGAGACAAAGACAAGAGATATATGTACAGAGACTAATTAGCATCTAGCTCTGAGTAGTACATTGCTTCCCCATGAGCCTACATATATGCACTCTTGAATAAAGGACACTAAGGCCTAGATTTAGAGTTCTGCGTTAGCCGTCAAAAGCAGCGTTAAGGGGTCTTAACGCTGCTTTTGGCCGCCCGCTGGTATTTAGAGTCAGGCAGGAAAGGGTCTACCGCTCACTTTCAAGCCGCAACTTTTCCATACCGTAGATCCCCTTACGCCAATTGCGTATCCTATGTTTTCAATGGGATCTTCCTAACGCCGGTATTTAGAGTCTTGGCTGAAGTGAGCGGCAGAGCCTCTACCGACAAGACTCCAGCCGCAGAAAAAAGTCAGTAGTTAAGAGCTTTATGGGCTAACGCCGGTTTATAAAGCTCTTAACTACTGTGCTCTAAAGTACACTAACACCCATAAACTACCTATGTACCCCTAAACCGAGGTCCCCCCACATCGCTGCCACAATTTTTTTAACCCCTAATCTTCAGACCGCACACCGCCGCCACCTACATTATCCCTATGAACCCCTAATCTGCTGCCCCTAACATCGCCGACACCTACATAATATTTATTAACCCCTAATCTGCCCCCCCCCCAACGTCGCTGCCACCTAACTACACTTATTAACCTCTAATCTGCCGACCGGACCTCGCCGCTACTCTAATAAAGTTATTAACCCCTAAACCGCTGCACTCCCGCCTCGCAAACCCTATAATAAATAGTATTAACCCCTAATCTGCCCTCCCTAACATCGCCGCCACCTAACTTCAAGTATTAACCCCTAATCTGCCAACTGGACCTCGCCGCTACTCTAATAAATGTATTAACCCCTAAAGCTAACCCTAACACCCCCCTAAATTTAATATAATTTTAATCTAACAAACAACTTTGTATTTATTTTAACTATGTACAATAGCTATTAAATAGTTATTAACTATTTAATAGCTACCTAGTTAAAATAATTACAAAATTACCTGTAAAATAAATCCTAACCTAAGTTACAATTAAACCTAACACTACACTATCAATAAATTAATTAAATAAATTACCTACAATTACATACAATTAAATAAACTAAACTAAATTACAAAAACAAACATCCTTCTTCACCGACGACTAGACGACGAATGACGGTTCCTTTAAATGACATCATCCAAGATGGCGTCACTCGAATTCCGATTGGCTGATAGGATTCTATTAGCCAATCGGAATTAAGGTAGGAAAAATCTGATTGGCTGATTAAATCAGCCAATCAGATTCAAGTTCAATCCAATTGGCTGATCCAATCAGCCAATCAGATTGAGCTTGCATTCTATTGGAATTTAGAATGCAAGCTCAATCTGATTGGCTGATTGGATCAGCCAATCAGATTTTTCCTAACTTAATTCCGATTGGCTGATCGAATCCGATCAGCCAATCGGAATTCGAGGGACGCCATCATTTAAAGGAACCGTCATTCGTCGTCTAGTCGTCGGTAATGAAGGATGTTCCACGCCGGAGGTCTTGAAGATGGAGCCACTCCTCGTCGGATGGATGAAGATAGAAGATGCCGCTTGGATGAAGATGTCTGCCGGTCCGGATGTCCTCTTCTGCCCGGATAGGATGAAGACTTCTGCCGCTCCGGATGTCCTCTTTTGCTCCATCGGTGCCCGGCTGGGTGAACACGACTCAAGGTAGGGAGATCTTCAGGCGGTAGTGTTAGGTTTATTTAAGGGGGGTTTGGGTTAGAGTAGGGGTATGTGGGTGGTGGGTTTTAATGTGGGGGGGGGTTGTATTTTTTTTACAGGCAAAAGAGCTGATTACTTAGGGGCATGCCCCGCAAAAAGCCCTTTTAAGGGCTGGTAAAAGAGCTGGTTACTTTTTAATTTAGAATAGGGTAGGTACCTTTATTATTTTGGGGGGCTTTTTTATTTTATTGGGGGCTTAGAGTAGGTGTAATTAGCCTAATATTCTTGTAATCTTTTTATTTTTTGTAATTTAGTGGGGGGGGGGGGGTTGTAATTTAGTTTAGTTTATATAATTGTATGTAATTGTAGGTAATTTATTTAATTAATTTATTGATAGTGTAGTGTTAGGTTTAATTGTAATTTAGGTTAGGATTTATTTTACAGGTAATTTTGTAATTATTTTAACTAGGTAGCTATTAAATAGTCAATAACTATTTAATAGCTATTGTACATAGTTAAAATAAATACAAAGTTGCCTGTAAAATAAATATAAATCCTAAAATAGCTACAATATAATTATTCGTTATATTGTAGCTATATTAGGGTTTATTTTACAGGTAAGTATTTAGTTTTAAATAGGAATACTTTAGTTAATAAGATTTAATTTATTTCGTTAGATTAAAATTATATTTAATTTAGGGGGGTGTTAGGGTTAGGGTTAGACTTAGCTTTAGGGGTTAATACATTTATTAGAGTAGCGGCGAGGTCCGGTTCGGCAGATTAGGGGTTAATACTTGAAGTTAGGTGGCGGCGATATTAGCGAGGGCAGATTAGGGGTTAATACTATTTATTATAGGGTTTGCGAGACGGGAGTGCGGCGGTTTAGGGGTTAATAAATTTATTAGAGTAGCCGCGAGGTCCGGTCGGCAGATTAGGGGTTAATAAGTGTAGTTAGGTGGCGGCGACGTTGGGGGGGCAGATTAGGGGTTAATAAATATTATGTAGGTGTCGGCGATGTTAGGGGCAGCAGATTAGGGGTTCATAGGGATAATGTAGTTGGCGGCGGTGTGCGGTCGGAAGATTAGGGGTTAATTGTATAATGCAGGTGTCAGCGATACCGGGGGCGGCAGATTAGGGGTTAATGAGTGAAAGGTTAAGGGTGTTTAGACTCGGGGTTCATGTTAGGGTGTTAGGTGCAGACTTAGAAAGTGTTTCCCCATAGGAAACAATGGGGCTGCGTTGGGAGCTTAACGCTGCTTTTTTGCAGGTGTTAGGTTTTTTTTCATCCCAAACTGCCCCATTGTTTCCTATGGGGGAATCGTGCACAAGCACGTTTTGCCAGCTTACCGCTACCGTAAGCAACGCTGGTATTGAGAGTTGAAGTGGCGGTACATTCGGCTCAACGCACCCTTTTTGGAGCCTAACGCAGCTCCTCAGACAACTCTAAATACCAGCGTTGTCTTAAGGGTGCTTTGCGAAAAAAAGCTGCGTTAGCTACGCGGTCTTTACCGACAAAACTCTAAATCTAGGCGTAAGAAAACAAAGCTAGTTTGATACTAAAAATAAATTTGAAAGTTGTCCAAAATTGCATATTCTATCTAAACGATGAAAGTTTATTTTTGAGTTCACTGTCCCTTTAAGTGCACACAATATACAATAATGTAAAATGTTGCGTTTTTCAAAAAAATCTGTAAACTGCAGCAGATTCATAGGGGTAGATTTATTATGCAGCACATGCTGCTTTCTACGCCCATCATTTCCGGCTCCTTAACTTCGTGGCAGACTGAAATCATTCCGATCCAATCGGGATGATTGACACGCCCTGCTAGCGGCCGATTGGCTGTGAGTGTGCAGGGGCGGCATTGCACAAGCATTTCACAAGAAATGTTTGTGCAATGATAAATGCTGACATTGTATGCTGTCTGCATTTAGCGAGGTTGAGCGAACATGATTCGCTACAGCGAATCATGGCTGTTCGACCTTTAGTAAATCTACCACATAGGCTCTAATTTATCAAATTATGATATTTTATGATACTGCTGTTCTAATGTAAAATTCAGGAGTCTCAGATGCCATTATATGCACATCAATATATACAAACAACTAGGGTTGTCAGGTGCCCAATATTTAACCGGACAGTTCAGTATTTTAGCAGGCTGTCCAGTAAAATCTTCACAAAAATACCGGACACTTAAATGTCCGGGTTTTTTTTTAAGTCTCTGAGGTACGTTCATTAAGCAGCAGATCCTGCTTCCTACCACCACCGCTGCTCCTTAACTTCTACGCCACCTTTTAGGTGGCGGACTGAAATCATCCCGATCTGATCCGGATGATTGACACCTCCTGTTAGCAGCCGATTGGCCGCCGGTGAGCAGGGGGAGGCATTGCACAAGCATTTCACTAGAAAAGCTTGTGCAATGATAAATGCAGACAGCGTGTGCTGTCTGCATTTAGCGAGGTCGAGCGGACATGATCCACTACAGCGAATCATGTCCGCTCCACCCTTAGTAAATCTACCCCCTGAGTGTTAGCAAAATGTTAAAGGTCTCATATGCCTCAACACATTATAAATATTAAGCAGAAATAAGTGAAGGGCAATCAAGGGGGTTAAATTACTTCTGTTTATGTGAGTTATTGGCAGCTGAAGAGGTAAAATTATTTATTTGTATGTTAATGCAGTCAAGGGGTAAAATGACCAATCTAAGTGTAGTATCAAAGATAATTGGATATTTTAATAAAACATTTACAAAAGATGCACCACCTGCTGGCCACCAGTGAAATGCTTTGCAATGTTACGTGTCGACAGCGATGTCGAGCAGATATTATTCGCTATATCAAATCATGTCCGCCCGGCAATTGATAAATCTACCCCCTGACCTCAAACATGTGAGGTATGTAAACAGGGATAGGCAAGGTGTCCGTGACTAGCCCTTGCAGTGTCCGCCACAACCTTAGTATATGTTTTCTTTCTGATTAAATAATAGGAATAAAAAAAAATATGTATTGTGAATAAAGTAAGTGGCTTGTCGCGAGACTGCTAGCGATATTGGGTGATAAGTTATGGAATAAATAAAGCCTGAGTAAAATACTGGATGTGTATCTGCATCTGTATAATAACACCCAGCTCTATACAAAGACACAGTAGTGACACTGGCACATGCGTATAGCCAGACAAGGGCTGGTTATAGGGTCAGTGGTATCTGCATCAGTATAATAACACCCAGCGCTATATAATAACACAGTAGTGACACTGGCACATGTGTATAGCCAGACAAGGGCTGGTTATAGGGTCAGTGGTATCTGCATCAGTATAATAACACCCAGCGTTATATAATGACACAGTAGTGACACTGGCACATGGGTATAGCCAGAGGAGGGCTGGTTATAGAATCAGTGGTATCTGCATCAGTATAATAACACCCAGCACTATATAATGACATAGTAGTGACACTGGCACATGGGTATAGCCAGAGGAGGGCTGGTTATAGGGTCAGTGGTATCTGCATCAGTATAATAACACCCATCGCTATATAATGACACAGTAGTGACACTGGCACATGGGTATAGCCAGAGGAGGGCTGGTTATAGGGTCAGTGGTATCTGCATCAGTATAATAACACCCAGCGTTATATAATGACACAGTAGTGACACTGGCACATGGGTATAGCCAGAGGAGGGCTGGTTATAGGATCAGGGGTATCTGCATCAGTATAATAACATCCAGCACTATATAATGACACAGTAGTGACACTGGCACATGGGTATAGCCAGACAAGGGCTGGTTATAGGGTCAGTGGTATCTGCATCAGTATAATAACACCCAGCGCTATATAATGACACAGTAGTGACACTGGCACATGGGTATAGCCAGACAAGGGCTGGTTATAGGGTCAGTGGTATCTGCATCAGTATAATAACACCCAACACTATATAATGACACAGTAGTGACACTGGCACATGGGTATAGCCAGAGGAGGGCTGGTTATAGGGTCAATGGTATCTGCATCAGTATAATAACACCCAGCGTTATATAATGACACAGTAATGACACTGGCACATGGGTATAGCCAGAGGAGGGCTGGTTATAGGATCAGGGGTATCTGCATCAGTATAATAACACCCAGCTCTATACAAAGACACAGTAGTGACACTGGCACATGGGTATAGCCAGACAAGGGCTGGTTATAGGGTCAGTGGTATCTGCATCAGTATAATAACACCCAACACTATATAATGACACAGTAGTGACACTGGCACATGGGTATAGCCAGAGGAGGGCTGGTTATAGGGTCAATGGTATCTGCATCAGTATAATAACACCCAGCGTTATATAATGACACAGTAGTGACACTGGCACATGGGTATAGCCAGAGGAGGGCTGGTTATAGGATCAGTGGTATCTGCATCAGTATAATAACACCCAGCGTTATATAATGACACAGTAGTGACACTGGCACATGGGTATAGCCAGAGGAGGGTTGGTTATAAGATCAGTGGTATCTGCATCAGTATAATAACACTCAGCGCTATATAATGACACAGTAGTGACACTGGCACATGGGTATAGCCAGAGGAGGGTTGGTTATAAGATCAGTGGTATCTGCATCAGTATAATAACACCCAGCGTTATATAATGACACAGTAGTGACACTGGCACATGGGTATAGCCAGAGGAGGGTTGGTTATAAGATCAGTGGTATCTGCATCAGTATAATAAC
>NC_069510.1:89536926-89566926 GCF_027579735.1 Bombina bombina
ACCATTTTTCAATTTTCTTACCCTTAATGACAATGGCTATTTTTACATTTCTGCAGTGTTTGTGTTTAGCTGTAATTTCCCTCTTACTCATTTACTGTACCCACACATATTATATACCGTTTTTCTCGCCATTAAATGGACTTTCTAAGGATACCATTATTTTCATCATATCTTATAATTTCCTATAAAAAAAATATAAAATATGAGGAAAAAATTGAAAAAAACACACTTTTTCTAACTTTGACCCCCAAAATCTGTTACACATCTACAATCACCAAAAAACACCTATGCTAAATAGTTTCTAAATTTTGTCCTGAGTTTAGAAATACCCAATGTTTACATGTTCTTTACTTTTTTTGCAAGTTATAGGGCCATAAATACAAGTAGCACTTTGCTATTTCCAAACAACTTTTTTTCAAAATTAGCGCTAGTTACATTGGAACCCTGATATCTGTCAGGAATACCTGAATATCCCTTGACATGTATATATTTTTTTTTAGAAGACAACCCAAAGTATTGATCTAGGCCCATTTTGGTATATTTCATGCCACCATTTCACCGCCAAATGTCATCAAATAAAAAAAAAAGTTCACTTTTTCACAAATTTTGTCACAAACTTTAGGTTTCCCACTGAAATTATTTACAAACAGCTTCTGCAATTAAGGCACAAATGGTTGTAAATGCTTCTTTGGGATCCCCTTTGTTCAGAAATAGCAGACTTATATGGCTTTGGGGTTGCTTTTTGGTAAGTAGAAGGCCGCTAAATGCTGCTGCGCACCACACGTAAATTATGCCCAGCAGTTAAGGGGTTAAATTAGGTAGCTTGTAGGGAGCTTGCAGGGTTAATTTTAGCTTTAGGGTAGAGATCAGCCTCCCACCTGACACATCCCACCCCCTGATCCCTCCCAAACAGTTCTCTTCCCTCCCCCACCCCACAATTGTCCCCGCCATCTTAAGTACTGGCAGAAAGTCTGCCAGTACTAAATAAAAGGAGTTTTTCTTTTTTTTAATACAAAAAAATAAAATGTTTTAGCTGTGATGGACTCCTGCCTTAGCCCCAACCTCCATGATCCCCCCCCCCAGCTCTCTAACCCTCTCCCCTACCTAATTGCCGCCATCTTGGGTACTGGCAGCTGTCTGCCAGTACCCAATTTGCCCCCCAAAAAAGTGGTTTTTTTATTATTTTTTATTTCCATTTTAATTTTTTCTGTAGTGTAGCAGCCCCCCACAATACCCCAACCCCCTCCCCCTCCCAGATCCTCATATATTTATTATTATATTATTACTTTCCCCCCCCCTCTTCCCACTCATTGGTGTCAGTGTGGGTAGGTAATCGCGCGCATGCGCGCGCACTCGCGCGCGCACGCGCACGCGCATGCGCGCACCCGCACGCTCCCGGCACCCGGCGTGCACATTGCACTAACAGGAGCCGGATGCCGGGTAGCGATGGGCCGCCCACCCGCCTCCCTGTTGCGCTCCCACCCACCAACGAACCGGCCGCATCGCTACCGGTGCAGAGAGGGCCACAGAGTGGCTCTCTCTGCATCGGATGTTTCTAAAGGGTATTGCAGGATGCCTCAATATCGAGGCATCACTGCAATACCCTGAGAGCTGCTGGAAGCGATTGCGATCGCTTCCAGCACTCTCTTAGACAAGTGACGTACCAGGTACGTCCATTGTCACTAACTGCAAGTTTTTGCAGGACGTACCTGGTACGTCACTTGTCATTAAGGGGTTAAAGGGACATGAAACCCAAATTTTTTCTTTCATGATTTAGAAAGAGCATACAATTATAAACAACTTTCTAATTTACTTCTATTATCTATTTTGCTTCATTCTCTTGATATTCTTTGC
The DNA here is from genome assembly GCF_027579735.1 of Bombina bombina. Classification (NCBI taxonomy): domain Eukaryota; kingdom Metazoa; phylum Chordata; class Amphibia; order Anura; family Bombinatoridae; genus Bombina; species Bombina bombina. The sequence goes on from NC_069510.1 coordinate 89,538,781, forward strand.
TGAAAAGCATATCTAGATATGCTTAGTAGCTGCTGATTGGTAGCTGCACATAGATGCCTTCTGTGATTGGTTCACCGTGTGCATTGCTATTTCTTCATTAAAGTATATCTAAAGAATCAAGCAAATTAGGTAATAGAAGTAAATTGGAATGTTGTTTAAAATTATATTCTCTACCTTAATCATGAAAGAAAATGTTTGGGTATAGTGTCCCTTTAACTCTTTTGCGAATCAAAAAATAAAACACATCAAAAATATATTACAAAGTACTGTTACTCTCATAATCACACTGTCTAATAAAAATTATTAAAAAAAAATATTGCACAGAAGTTATAAGGGCTCAAAGAAAAAAAAAGGCAGGCAAAGGGCTTTAACATAGTGATACATACATATACATTTTGAAAGATGTATATGCATGTGTGTGTGCATATATATATATATATGTGTGTGTGTGTGTGTGTGTGTCTGTATATGGGTACATATGTATTTATGTATGTATATATGTATTTACAGATATATACACATATAAACACATATATACATATGTACACACACATATAAGACAAAAACAGGTATTGGCGCACATCCAAACACATAAGACCACTTATTTTCACACAAATTTTTAACATATTTTTAAATGCTGCAAAAAATTGACTGCTTATTTTTTAAATTTTTAAATAAAGTTGGGATCTTAGTCACACAATATGGCCATATTCTGCTAAGCCAGTCACCACTTACAAGGTGTCCCACAATAGACAGGTCCTAACACTATAAAGTTTAGCCTTACTGGGCTGAATTATTTGATTCTAATATACCAATACAGAATTCCAACACTGCAGTACTATGCAACAAAGCAAGACTGCACAGAAGGAGACTCCCTGGCTTTATATATATAACTCAATTACATAGTCTGGAACACACCTGAGCAGGGTGGTGTGCCTTTATAGACATGTATATAAGTGCATTGGAGCCCTTTGCAGTTAAAGGGACATGAAACACAATTTTTTCTTCTTTCATGATTCAGATGGAATACAATTTTATAAAAGTTTCCAATTTATTTCTATTATTAGATTTGCTGCGTTCTCAAGTTATTCTTTGTTGAAGAGATATCTAGATAGGTAGTGTGCACATTTCTGGAGCACTACATAACAGGAGATAGTGCTGCCATCTGGTGATCTTGTTAATGTATAACACTGTTGAAAAACTGCTGCCTTATAGTGCTGCAGACACGTGCACACTCCTGAACTTAGATCCCTGCTTTTCAACAAGAGATAACAAGAAAACAAAGAAAATTAGATAATAGAAGTAAACTGGAAAGTTGTTTAAAATTATATGCTCTATCTGAATCATAGAAAAAAAAAAAGTTTTCATATCCCTTTAAGTAAATGAAAACATGAAAACTTATTTATGCAATATTAATTTTAAATAAAGTTTTTAACTATGTATTTACTGTAAATATTTCACATTCCAATGTTCTGCACATAGCAGGATATGTTCTAAATATTTATAAATATTTATTCCTATATACAGTATATCTGTATATATCTATACCTACAGTATATATAATCGTGTGTGTGTATATATATATATATATATATATATATATATATATAGTACCAAAATACCATCATATATATACATTTGTATTTAAGAATAAATAAAAAAATTTGTGTGATGTGAAGAACATTGGAATGTGAAATTCATATTTTCACATCGGGTTAGCGCACTTGAGACTATGCAATCAGGTTTGTGCGCGAGTTGGGTGTTACGTTTTTTTTCCACTTTTTTTTCTCCTTTGACTTCTATGGGGGAATATGGGTCCGCACACGAGCCAAAACAGTATCTTTTCAATTCATTATACTAGCGCAACCCAATGCACGCAAAAATCTTACTTCTAGCTCAGGCAGGAGCGTTATATAGCGCTCCACTTGTAATCTGGCCCTTTATCTATAATGATAGTGAAAATAAATTTAAGTTATTACATCAAATGCTTGAATGTTAATCTGATTTATTACAACAATAATTTCTATAATGATAGCTCTGCATAACATAGCAAACCAGTGTTGGCTCTGCATAATGAATGACCCAGTGGTGACAATATATAAAAACACATGTACTTGGAGGCAGCATGACCTCTTTTTCACCATTATACCATACTAGCATGTCTAACGAGAAAGGGGCGAGGGCACAAGTTCTCTAGTAGAGAACATGTCCACCTGAAATTGCCACTTGGTAAAATGCTCTGTTGTTCAATCCTTCGCCCTGCTTTTAAGCAACCAATTATGTGAGAGCAGGGCCTGTCAATCACCCCAAACAAGCAAGTGTAAAGTGATATATCTCTGCCACCTAGGAAAGTTCTCAGAGGCTGTGAATGTATCTTGATTCATTTCCCCATAATTATACATATTTCCAGCACTTTTTAATGGATCACATTAATTTTCAGTGGAGTACTGGAAAGTTTTGGCTAGGGGACAAGTATAACTCACTTATTTTGGACAAGTGTCACTATATAGTGATGATAGTGAACATTTTTACACTAATAAACACAAAATTCTGCACTTATAACGTATATGCCGCACTGTGTAATGATGTTGAGTGTTCATACACTAAAAGCAGAACAAGCTGGCCCGTATAATGATGATGGATGCCTATACACTGATAGTGAGCAGTCATTATCAGACATTGTTCAGGAGAAGATAGTGCACTATGTTGCAGTATTTTAAAAGTCGGAGGCTTGTCAGTGCTACAACTGGTGCCCATCAGCCCAATGAAAAACAACATTTTTCTTTCATGATTTAAGTAGCAGATACAACTTTCCAGTTTACTTCTATTATCAAATTTGTTTCATTCTCTTGGTATTATTTGTTGAAGGAGTAGCAATGTACTACTGGTTTCTAACTGAACACATGGGTGAGCCAATGGCAATTGGTGTATATATATGCAGCCACCAATCAGCAGCTAAGAACCTAGGTTCTTTGCTGCTCCTGAGCTTACCTATACAAACATTTCAGCAAAGGATAACAAGAGAAGGAAGCAAATTAAATAATAGAAGTAAATTGGAATGCTGTTTAAAATTGTAGGTTCTGTTTAAATCATGAATGTCTAATTATCACTTTACTGTCCCTTTAAGGCGGTCGCCTAGCCTGCATCTATTGTAACACAGGCCCTGCACACACACATATACATAAAACGGAATTTCTTACTTGTCGTCTACTATTTGTAACTAACGAAAAAGGGGTAATTTACATTTGTATATACACACATAATGTTAGTACAAGATATACAAAAGTTATAATTATTACCATTAGTATACTTTTTATAGATCACACATATATCATTGTAAATCAAGTATAAAAATACCAAACAGAAACATAAGTATTGATGCAGACGGAGTCAAGTGACTTGTTCCTGTGAAATATTGCAGATTAAGCTTCATTGCAGGTAACAGAACCTCATATATTAATTAAATCATATTAATTAGACTTGTGTACGGCGGAAACATTTGTTTCGGTTCGATTTGGACTGTTTAGGATTTTTTCGAATTTTGTTTTCAGATTGATACGAATTTGGATACATTTGAATGTATAGGTTTTGGATTTATTCGGATTCAAATAATTTCGGATGTATTCGGCTCGGATTCGATTCATAAATTCGGAAGTTCGGTATGTGTTAGGTGGGATGTGTGGTATTATGTATTGTATATTAGATGTAACCCATCTGAATCAACATAAGTACCAACCTCACAGCTACACAGTATGCACAGAGCTAGCAGAGGTATATAACCTAATATACAGTACATAATACTAGTGTAATACACAGCACATCCCACATAAGTACCAACCTCACAGGTACCAGCTACATAATGTGGCCTGCACAGAGCTAGCAGAGGTATATAACCTAATATGCAGTACATAATACTAGTGTAATACACAGCACATCCCACCTAAGTACCAACCTCACAGGTACCAGCTACATAATGTGCACTGCACAGAGCTAGCAGACAGATATAACCTAATATACTGTACAATACTAGTGTAATTGTGATTAGTCCATGGCCATTGGAATGTAACGAATAAATCCAAACTAATTAGGATTTATTCGTTACATTCGAATGGCCATTCAGATTAGTTTAGTTTCGTTGCTAGGGTAATTCGGAAATTCGAATCGATCCGAAGCTCAGAATTTCGATTCGGAACAAAACGAAACGCACAGGTCTAATATTAATCAAATATTTTATCATTAGATGCGGAACGGTTTCTCAACTCCACTTTTCTGTTCTCATTACTGTTTGAATTTTAAGTGTTTCCCTGTTTGGACTGAACCTTTTCTTGTTAGGGTTCCTAGATGTCGTCAGCCAGTAGAATGGATATTTCAGGGAAGATAGTTGCTTTGTGATCAGATCTAGATATGATCTCATGGGACAGCAGTTCCTATCTGCCATATGCCCAAGTGGAACCTCAGATCAGACCCTATTGCCTTTGGAACCTATACGCCACGCCACATTATATATGCACAGCTTGGACCCCAGATCAGTTTAGTGTCCAGCTTTTACATTAATTATACTTGACAGACTGTTAAAATACTGGACACCTAGTATTTCTAGTCATTGTGATTAACTTATCTTATCTTAGGTTGGGAAATGCTTTAAATCTGGTCTCAGGTAGAGTTACCAAAAAAAACTAGAGCTCAGAAACATTATTGTACAGAAATTACATTTGTTTTGACCGTTTTCAAGATATTTATGCTTGTAGAATATTATTTGTTTTACCCAGACAAAACAGGATACTTTGCTCATAATGTTATTTTTTTATTTCCTCATAGTGAGTCAGAAATAGAATAAAAATAACACTTTTTTTTTTAAGAAGCTTAAAAACAGAGCACAAAAGAATGTTAAACCGAACACTTTTACGATTCAGATAGAGGGTGCAATTTTTAAAATAAACTTTACCATTTACTTTCGTTATTCCGTGTGTCCCTTTTCTTGGTATGCTTTATAGAAATGTAGTTTTTTTCCATAAGAGCATACCAAGGTAGGCTCAGGTGTTTGCACATGTCTAAAAATCTATATGACAGCAGTGTGTTTGCACGCTCCTGAGGAACATTTGATAAGAAATTAATTGTACAATCAATCACATTTAATTTTTATTTCTATATAACTTTAAAGGGACACTAAACACTAAATACAGTTCATACACCTTCTCTAATCATGGGCGCCGCCATTTTGGAACTTAGGTTACACTGCAGGTAACTGAAGAAGCGTATTAACAAAAATATTTAAGTTTTCTTTGAAATTAATGAGTCAATTATAAAAATTTGATGAATAAATTTTTATAAATGAAATTTCATAAGCAATATTTAATAATGATTTACATAATAAACTAGTAGATCAAATTTACACATATAAAAGACATCAAATAAAATGCATCAATTGATGAATAGAACCATAAAAACTTCTCAAATAAAATACTTTGGATTGGTTAAATACATAGATAGAGAATGTCTCTGGCCAGAGATACATTTCAGAGTCAAATCCAGCAAATGTTTTTTTGATTATTAACCGACACCAAGACACTTGATGGTTAAGTCTGAACTACTGAATACCTTTTCAGGCAATTACCGGTAAAAGCCGTTTCCTTGTCTCTGTTTCAAATCACTCAGTCCCAGCTATCACCGCTCTTTCCTTTGGGCTATAGATTCACCAGCACTTGTATTGGCGTTTTTGTGCCTTGCTAAAAAAAGTGGCGTGGCCTACTATCTTCTTAGCAATGCTTACCCACTCCGGATCCTCTCTAGCTCCAATCATTTGTATTGCGGTTGAACTTATAGCTCCTAGCTGTTCAGTGAGATGGTATTCCGTTGTTGTAGATTCCAAAAGTAGTACACTTACGCGTTTCAGCTGATTCCTTCAGCCTTTCTCAAGCAATGACCATACTTGTCTAGTGTCGGCTTTTTAAACCCTGTCCGCACTTTTCATTGGCTGATGCGTTATTAGCAACGCCTTTGTTGGCTGATATGTTTCTAGCAGCGTCTTTGTAACTTTATGATCAGCATTCTTTTTTCATATCGTATCTAAGGGAACTTATTTGCTATTTTTAAACAATCGATAACTTTAAATATGGTTCAATCATCTTGGGCATTATAGAAAAAAAACAAAAAAGGCTACTTTAATCATATATGGTTTTCGTTGTCTAGAAATAAGAGTGGATAAATAAATAAGCAACAAGTTGAACCACTTGGACTATACTTAAATACGTGTACTATAAATAATACTGTTTGTTAATTTTTCTCAACTTTAAGACTGTATATCCCCTGTAGTGGGCTATAGAGGGGCACCTTAAATATTTTTGTTAATATGTATCTTTTCTGCCCAATATTGAGGTTTTTGAGTTTTTATGGTGTTTAGTTTTGTTAAGTGAATAAACCTTTCTGTTGAGTGAGATTCCCCTTTTTTACTAAAGGTATCTGAAGAAGAGCTGCTACACATGTGCAAAACGGAACAGAGTGAAAACTAGATTTCAACATGGCAGAACCCCTAAATATTTTGGCAACATTAACAGAGGGAGGCAGGGAATAACCTCATACTTTACTTATAAAAATGTATTTATTTTTTAATATTCCTTTAATAAACCGTGGTCGATCTTGTTACTGTAAATGGATTTTCTCTTTTTGTATTATGCCACCATTTTAAAGCCATTTTTATTGTAAATCAACAGTCTTTCTAGTTTAATACTAAAGTGCCTTAAATTGTCAGAACATTTTATTAATAAATTAATTCTTGTTTTTTTACCTGGTGACAAACCAGCATTAGTTTAATAATAAAATAGTCTGACTAATTATAGCGTGTAGCATTAAAGAAAATGTCTCTTTAAATAAAGCAAGTGAGATTTACAGAATTACTAATAGGACAGTAGCCTACATTCATTTCCATCATCTAGTTGTATTTATGGTTCATTAGTTCTGCTTGATCACAACATGTGAGTGCTTGACAGGAATTCCGCTAGTTCTGAACTATTACCAATTGCTAAAGAAAAGTTCACTACTAGCAGAACTCGGTCACGTACCACTCTGGCAGCCAGCAAACCGTAGAAGAAAAAAATGAAATCTAAAAGAATGTGTTAATTCTATCTTTGTGTTTGGCAGGCAGGCTGGGTACCAGACCCTTGTTTTGTTTTTAATCAAGGTTCTGGCTGGACTGACTGCTTCCTGAAGACACTTTTTTTTTTTCAGAGATTCCATAATATTTTCACCTTTTAAGCAAATAATACAATTTATGTTATTTAGCAATATAAAATCAGTGCAGTGTTTTTCATTTTCTTTTTTTATTAGCTCCACCCCTGAGGTACCTCTAAATTAATAATGTTTTACTTAAAGGGATATTAATGGATATCCTTGTTCTTTGTGGTGTTTCTTCAGTACTCAACTACATAAAAATACAAAACTATAGCGCAATATTGCTGTGACTTCCATTTTGAAATAAATGTCAAATGTGTACTCACTAATAATGGAGCTATGTACGGCTCCGGTCTATGCACAGTGCTTATTTATTCCTCTTAGGCTACAGGGAGGGTTCTCATGTGTGTATTGGTGATGTTTTTTTTTTTAAGAAAAATATAATGGTATTAAAACCTTTAGATTAAATAGGTAATGTGTTTACTTCTGGTTATACTCACATTGCAGTGCCTCTATTTCTGGAAGGCGGCATTATGCCCTTTACAGAGTTGAATTCCATGGGCCCTATGATCTAAAACTCTCCAGTCAGGCGAGATGAGCTAAAATGTCTTTAGCTAATCTTGAGAGCTGTTTATCTTGCTATGCAGTGTTCTAGTTGTTAAGGAGAGAGGGACAAGTTTTTGATAATCAGTAACGTTTCACTAGTGTGTACAGCTATATGAAGGCTTCAGTAAAATATTTATATGTAAATGAAAAAAACAACTTTGCAACATATTTTCATTATTAATTTTGACCTGCTTTTGCTGTAATTTAGGTTTGAAAGCTGTAGTTTTTTAACTGCCTCCAGAGAATATTGAGTACATCCTGCAAGATTCTAATCCTTGACCCTGCAACATTATAACAGTGATAGCTTGATAAGTTCAGGAACTCATTTATAATATCTGTCCTTAACTGGCAAAAGCAAGGGTCACACATACTTAAGCACTTTCCAAGGGGTTTGTCCCTGGACTGCAAACAATGCATATGTGTTTTTAAAAGCATTTTTTTATTATTATATTGCAGTGCTATATTGCTTATAAATACTATATATTTATGAAATATTTATTGAAAATCTCTTTAGGCACAGGTTTCAGTGAGCTATAGATAAACCCCTTTCCTAGCTGAGAGTTGCTATAAATAAGATATGCTAAAACATCTGGCATGTTGATAACAGCTGAAGACTGGACTCAGATTTAACTATTATTCTTCTATAAAACACCTCAAACGTTTTTTAGAAATCTATTGGTATAGTATGTAATTTTCCTGCAGTGTCAAGTTGAATATAAATATATCAGTTTGTTCACAGATTAACATTTACAGAGTGGTTTACTTACAGCTACAGTCATGATATCTGCATAGATATTTTTGTACAAATAATTAATCAATTACACTGAGTCACTAGGGTTACCAGATATTTTAGCTGGCTGTCCGGTAAAAGTAACAAATACAATTTTGCACCGTCTGTTGCTAGCAGCCAAGGGGGCGGAATAAAGTCATTGCTCTGTTATTGGCAGTCAGGTGGTCAAAAGACTGCCTCACTTGTGCTTTTAGAAGTTGTGCTGCTCAGCTCTTTAAATATATATGCCTAGACCATAGTGGTGCTCAGACAGGGTCTCGGCTAGACTCAAGAGCAGAGTTTTCTGAGGTTCTTTTTTTGATTATCCCTACTCCCCCTCTCATGGTCACCCTAAGGGGCATATTTATCAAGCTCCATCTAAAGACCGCTGCTCCATAACCGGTCTGCATGCTCTGAGGCCGCGGACAGACATCGCCAGAAATCAACCCGATAGAATACGATTGGGTTAATTGACACCCCCTGCTAGCAGCCGATTGGCCGCAAATCTGCAGGGGGCGGCATTGCACCAGCAGTTCACAAGAAAGTGTATGCTGTCTGCATTTATCGATGTGCAGCAGACATGATCCGCTATATCGGATCATGTCCACTCGCACAATCATAAATAGGCCCCTAAAGCGCTTAAGTATTTTTGAGGAGGGCATCTAAAAGGTGATGTCATTCCTTCTCAGTCTCGCTAGAGCAGGGATGGGGAACCTTGGCCCTCCAGATGTTTCAGAAATACATTTCCCATGATGCTCAACTGGACTTCAGAGTGCCTCATCATGAGTAATGCAGCTCTGAAACATCAGGAGGGCCAAGGTTCCCCATCCCTGATCTAGATTCACGATTTTCTATGTTATTATATGCAGCTAATTCACTGAAACTCACTAATTTCTCTACTTAGAGAAGCAGCTGTATGGATTAAAATGATTTAGTGAGGCTGGGCAGCATTTATAGGGAATTGTGTCCACTGTCCTATGAAGTTCTAATGGTCTAATATAGGACCATACTTGGATCAGTAGCTTGGCAGCCTTTGGCTATGTATTTTATATAAACACCCATTAAAGGGCCATAATACCCAAATGTTTAAACAGTTGAAAGTGATGCAGCATAGCTGTAAAAAGCTGATTAGAAAATATCTCCTGAACATCTCTATGTAAAAAAGAAAGATATTTTACCTCAAAAGTTCCTCAGTAGCCACCTCCCATTGTAAAGGATTTCTAAGCAGCATTTTAGTGTGTCTGTCCTGGGACAGCTAAGGGGATGAGCCTCGTGAACTCTCATATTATTTCACCAATCAGGTAAAGGAAGCTTACTATGAAATCTCATGAGAGTTAAGTCAAATCTCATGAGATCACAGTAAGAGTTCATGACCTCAGCACTGCTGATGCTGATTGGCTGCTGTTTATTTCTTCATTTTTTATTTTTTTTTACCTGCAGCTGGGAGCAGCTGAGTATAACTTTTTACACAGAACTTACTCTGCTGAGCTGAGGAAATTGTGAGGTAAAATATCTTCCTTTTTTACATAGAGATGCTCAGGTGATATTTTCCTGTCAGCTTTTTACAGTTATACTGCATCAGTTTCAAGTGATTTAGCATATGAGTATTATGTCCCTTTAAAGGACCAGGCCAAATACATTTTACAATACAATTCACTCACAGGGGTAGATTAACCAATGTCTTTCCGACATGATACGCTGTAGCGTATCATGTCCAACAGACATCGCTAAATGCCGACAGCATATGCTGTTGGCATTTATCATTACACAAGCAGTATACCAGATTCACGGCCAATCAGCCGCTAGCAGGGGGTGTCGATCATATAGGATCGGGCGGATTGAAGACCGCAGCCTCAGAGGCAGAGGACAAGTTATGGAGTCTTTAGACCGCTGCTTCATAACTGCTGTTTCCACCACACTGTATATTGCGCCTCTACTTATCTGTGTCTATTGCTAAATGGTAGATTTGTGTGTTGTATTTAATGGGAAGTTTGAAGGGAATAAGGTGCTGTTTTGATATTTTGAGGGGGAATTCTAGAAATAGTTGTGTGCTGCAGTAGATTACATTGGCGTATATTGATGCATCACATACAATATATGGCATCTTGAAGATAGTGTTACAAGGTGGTCTGTATTTAATAGGACAGTCCAGTATCTCAACTGATTGTCCGGTAAAATATATGTTAAACTGGACATTTAAAGGGACACTCAAGTCAAAATAAACTTTTATGAGTCAGAAAGAGCAGCGGTTTTAAAACATTTTCCAATTTACTTCCATTGTCAAATTTTGCACAGTCTTTTTATATTCACACTTTCTGGAGCACAAGATCCTACTCAGCATGTGCATAAGCTCACATGGTATATGTTTACTAGTCTGTGATTGGCTGATGTCTGTCACATGATAGAAAAAAAAGAAAATTGATGGCACTACTTAGATTAATTTATTCAAAATCGAGGGATATTGCCATTAGAGATTTCTATTAGGCCTTAAATATAATATATATCTGGCTACTAGGTGCTGTGTATCTGATATAGCATTAACCAAAACAACTAAGAGAAGTTGAGAAAAAGGATACACTTAAGCACTCAAATTCTTCTGGGATAATGTGGTTGGTTACATCACTATGCAATTCAAAATCATGCTTTATTGAAAATAGTTAAAAATGGGTAATTTTTAACTATTTTCATTAAAGCATGATTTTAATTTGCATAGTGACGTAACCAACCACATTATCCCAGAGGGATTTGAGTGCTAAGGTCTGTCACATGATACAGGGGGCCAGAAAATGGGAGAACAAATATATTTGCCAGAAAAATAATCTGCTGCTTATTTGAAATTCAGAGTAAGGGGTATATTTATTAATGTGCATGCGGACATTATACGATGTAGCGTATCATGTCCGCTGCACATTGATAAATGCCGACAGCATACGCTGTCGGCATTTATCATTGCACCGCACCAGCAGTTCTTGTGAACTGCTGGTGCAATGCGCCCCCTGCAGATTCGAGGCCAATTAGCCGCTAACAGGGGTGTCAATCAACCCGATCGTATTCGATTGGGTTGATTTCTGTTGGCGGCCTCAGAGCAGATGGACAAGTTATGGAGCAGCAGTCTTGATAAATCGGCCCCTAAGTGTTATTGCATTGTCTTTTTACTATGCGCTTGTTAATTAAGCAATCCTTTAACTAATTAGGTCTTATGCATGCATATGGCTGACCCTGTCTGCAGGGTCAGGAGTCTGATCTAAAGTGTTTTACCGGAGGTGTTGGCTTCAGGGACATAGGTCTGATCTGAGGTCTAATGTGGGCATATAACTGAGGGCCTTCAGGGCTATGAGTATGATCTAAGGCCTAATGTGGGTCTATAACTGAGGGCTTCAGGGTCATGGGTGTGATTTGATGTCTGATGTAGGCATATAACTGATAAGGACATCAGGGACATTGGTCTAATATGGGCCTGTAGTTCAGAGGGACTATATGTAATTGGGAGTCCACGGTGGCCAAATAACTGATAGACGGTACAAACAATGCCGTCTGATTTGAGATAGGATGTTAGTATATAGCCGAGAAGGTGCATGTCCATAGGGTCTAATCTGAGGCCTAATATGAACCCACCAACCAAATTCTGATGATCAACCTCTGGTCAGCTAGTATTTTGTGGACATCTTGCAACATTATTTGAAGCACGAGAAATAGAATGTTTGTGAAGGGAGATTTTATCTCTCTTAACATTAGAGTAGACGCTGTAATCTGAGTGCTCGCAATTAGGTGTCTCCTCAGGTTGCCCCTGGCGGATGTTATTCAAGAAATTACTATGTGGGTCACAAGATTATTAGAGCCTAACCCCAGTCTATTATCTAACCTGCACCATCTGGTGCCAGTTACAGCAAAGGCCAGGGAGCCAGGATATTATTCAATGCAAAATAATTATTCTTAACCTTAGAAAGATTATGTCACTTTCTGCTAGCGGTGATGTTAAGTATTGATCAAAGCAGCTTTGTTTGTAATGTACTAAATGAAGCAATGGTTTAAATGTTTTGCTATAAAAGAGACAAGCATACGTCTAAAGGGATCCATAGCATACCTTGCTGCAATAATTCTTTGTATTTGGTGAAAAAAATTATAGGAAATTTATATATATCCCTTAAAATATCGGATGTATGTTAATAGACTAAATTTACTAATACTGTAGTTTTAGAGAGATATAAGGAAATATGCATTCAAGGGTCTGAATGAATTAAATTTCAATCTGAACTTCACATTTGCTGTCCTGAATTCAGTAGGAAACTGGGCTGTATTTTAATTGGTATGCAAGTTGCATTCCCCTCCCAAAAAATTACTGTGGTTGCCAACAGTCGTATTATTTTTTTATTAACAGTACCCATACATTTACATACTCTACACCTAGATGTATTGTTGGAGACGAGAATCAGTGAATAAGACTCCGATGAGCTGTAAAACTGAATTGACAGTTCCTTTTTTATGCCGTTTGTGCATGGCGATGTCACTGCCCCCCTGTGCAGTCAGTCTTGTCGGCTAACATACATACAATATATCTGTTTTTAAATCCTACATAGTACAGTTCCTTATTGGTTGATCTACGCAGCTAATTGATTAGAACACCAAATTTAAGATGACATGCAATGCATTTAAATTTTTATCATGTGACCATTAAGTGTACCCCTGAAAAAAAGTACCTGTTAGGGTACCAGGAACCAGACAGAGACGTGAAATGCTAAATTAATTACACCTTTATAAAAAATGACAAAAAAAATATAATAAGTCCAAAAGCCAAATGACAAGTCAGGAGTCAAAGAGGGTAGTCAGACAAGCCGGGGTCAGGAACACAAAGATTAGCAAAGTCAGGAACAAGCCAGGGATCAGGAACCAGAAGAGTCATCAAACAAGCCAGGTTATTCACATAGTCAGGAACACAGGAACTCACAGAGAAGTCCGAGACAACGCAAGGGCAAATGCAGACTGACCTGTATCTTTTCTGCCCAATATTGAGGTTTTTGAGTTTTTATGGTGTTTAGTTTTGTTAAGTGAATAAACCTTTCTGTTGAGTGAGATTCCCCTTTTTTACTAAAGGTATCTGAAGAAGAGCTGCTACACATGTGCAAAACGGAACAGAGTGAAAACTAGATTTCAACATGGCAGAACCCCTAAATATTTTGGCAACATTAACAGAGGGAGGCAGGGAATAACCTCATACTTTACTTATAAAAATGTATTTATTTTTTAATATTCCTTTAATAAACCGTGGTCGATCTTGTTACTGTAAATGGATTTTCTCTTTTTGTATTATGCCACCATTTTAAAGCCATTTTTATTGTAAATCAACAGTCTTTCTAGTTTAATACTAAAGTGCCTTAAATTGTCAGAACATTTTATTAATAAATTAATTCTTGTTTTTTTACCTGGTGACAAACCAGCATTAGTTTAATAATAAAATAGTCTGACTAATTATAGCGTGTAGCATTAAAGAAAATGTCTCTTTAAATAAAGCAAGTGAGATTTACAGAATTACTAATAGGACAGTAGCCTACATTCATTTCCATCATCTAGTTGTATTTATGGTTCATTAGTTCTGCTTGATCACAACATGTGAGTGCTTGACAGGAATTCCGCTAGTTCTGAACTATTACCAATTGCTAAAGAAAAGTTCACTACTAGCAGAACTCGGTCACGTACCACTCTGGCAGCCAGCAAACCGTAGAAGAAAAAAATGAAATCTAAAAGAATGTGTTAATTCTATCTTTGTGTTTGGCAGGCAGGCTGGGTACCAGACCCTTGTTTTGTTTTTAATCAAGGTTCTGGCTGGACTGACTGCTTCCTGAAGACACTTTTTTTTTTTCAGAGATTCCATAATATTTTCACCTTTTAAGCAAATAATACAATTTATGTTATTTAGCAATATAAAATCAGTGCAGTGTTTTTCATTTTCTTTTTTTATTAGCTCCACCCCTGAGGTACCTCTAAATTAATAATGTTTTACTTAAAGGGATATTAATGGATATCCTTGTTCTTTGTGGTGTTTCTTCAGTACTCAACTACATAAAAATACAAAACTATAGCGCAATATTGCTGTGACTTCCATTTTGAAATAAATGTCAAATGTGTACTCACTAATAATGGAGCTATGTACGGCTCCGGTCTATGCACAGTGCTTATTTATTCCTCTTAGGCTACAGGGAGGGTTCTCATGTGTGTATTGGTGATGTTTTTTTTTTTAAGAAAAATATAATGGTATTAAAACCTTTAGATTAAATAGGTAATGTGTTTACTTCTGGTTATACTCACATTGCAGTGCCTCTATTTCTGGAAGGCGGCATTATGCCCTTTACAGAGTTGAATTCCATGGGCCCTATGATCTAAAACTCTCCAGTCAGGCGAGATGAGCTAAAATGTCTTTAGCTAATCTTGAGAGCTGTTTATCTTGCTATGCAGTGTTCTAGTTGTTAAGGAGAGAGGGACAAGTTTTTGATAATCAGTAACGTTTCACTAGTGTGTACAGCTATATGAAGGCTTCAGTAAAATATTTATATGTAAATGAAAAAAACAACTTTGCAACATATTTTCATTATTAATTTTGACCTGCTTTTGCTGTAATTTAGGTTTGAAAGCTGTAGTTTTTTAACTGCCTCCAGAGAATATTGAGTACATCCTGCAAGATTCTAATCCTTGACCCTGCAACATTATAACAGTGATAGCTTGATAAGTTCAGGAACTCATTTATAATATCTGTCCTTAACTGGCAAAAGCAAGGGTCACACATACTTAAGCACTTTCCAAGGGGTTTGTCCCTGGACTGCAAACAATGCATATGTGTTTTTAAAAGCATTTTTTTATTATTATATTGCAGTGCTATATTGCTTATAAATACTATATATTTATGAAATATTTATTGAAAATCTCTTTAGGCACAGGTTTCAGTGAGCTATAGATAAACCCCTTTCCTAGCTGAGAGTTGCTATAAATAAGATATGCTAAAACATCTGGCATGTTGATAACAGCTGAAGACTGGACTCAGATTTAACTATTATTCTTCTATAAAACACCTCAAACGTTTTTTAGAAATCTATTGGTATAGTATGTAATTTTCCTGCAGTGTCAAGTTGAATATAAATATATCAGTTTGTTCACAGATTAACATTTACAGAGTGGTTTACTTACAGCTACAGTCATGATATCTGCATAGATATTTTTGTACAAATAATTAATCAATTACACTGAGTCACTAGGGTTACCAGATATTTTAGCTGGCTGTCCGGTAAAAGTAACAAATACAATTTTGCACCGTCTGTTGCTAGCAGCCAAGGGGGCGGAATAAAGTCATTGCTCTGTTATTGGCAGTCAGGTGGTCAAAAGACTGCCTCACTTGTGCTTTTAGAAGTTGTGCTGCTCAGCTCTTTAAATATATATGCCTAGACCATAGTGGTGCTCAGACAGGGTCTCGGCTAGACTCAAGAGCAGAGTTTTCTGAGGTTCTTTTTTTGATTATCCCTACTCCCCCTCTCATGGTCACCCTAAGGGGCATATTTATCAAGCTCCATCTAAAGACCGCTGCTCCATAACCGGTCTGCATGCTCTGAGGCCGCGGACAGACATCGCCAGAAATCAACCCGATAGAATACGATTGGGTTAATTGACACCCCCTGCTAGCAGCCGATTGGCCGCAAATCTGCAGGGGGCGGCATTGCACCAGCAGTTCACAAGAAAGTGTATGCTGTCTGCATTTATCGATGTGCAGCAGACATGATCCGCTATATCGGATCATGTCCACTCGCACAATCATAAATAGGCCCCTAAAGCGCTTAAGTATTTTTGAGGAGGGCATCTAAAAGGTGATGTCATTCCTTCTCAGTCTCGCTAGAGCAGGGATGGGGAACCTTGGCCCTCCAGATGTTTCAGAAATACATTTCCCATGATGCTCAACTGGACTTCAGAGTGCCTCATCATGAGTAATGCAGCTCTGAAACATCAGGAGGGCCAAGGTTCCCCATCCCTGATCTAGATTCACGATTTTCTATGTTATTATATGCAGCTAATTCACTGAAACTCACTAATTTCTCTACTTAGAGAAGCAGCTGTATGGATTAAAATGATTTAGTGAGGCTGGGCAGCATTTATAGGGAATTGTGTCCACTGTCCTATGAAGTTCTAATGGTCTAATATAGGACCATACTTGGATCAGTAGCTTGGCAGCCTTTGGCTATGTATTTTATATAAACACCCATTAAAGGGCCATAATACCCAAATGTTTAAACAGTTGAAAGTGATGCAGCATAGCTGTAAAAAGCTGATTAGAAAATATCTCCTGAACATCTCTATGTAAAAAAGAAAGATATTTTACCTCAAAAGTTCCTCAGTAGCCACCTCCCATTGTAAAGGATTTCTAAGCAGCATTTTAGTGTGTCTGTCCTGGGACAGCTAAGGGGATGAGCCTCGTGAACTCTCATATTATTTCACCAATCAGGTAAAGGAAGCTTACTATGAAATCTCATGAGAGTTAAGTCAAATCTCATGAGATCACAGTAAGAGTTCATGACCTCAGCACTGCTGATGCTGATTGGCTGCTGTTTATTTCTTCATTTTTTATTTTTTTTTACCTGCAGCTGGGAGCAGCTGAGTATAACTTTTTACACAGAACTTACTCTGCTGAGCTGAGGAAATTGTGAGGTAAAATATCTTCCTTTTTTACATAGAGATGCTCAGGTGATATTTTCCTGTCAGCTTTTTACAGTTATACTGCATCAGTTTCAAGTGATTTAGCATATGAGTATTATGTCCCTTTAAAGGACCAGGCCAAATACATTTTACAATACAATTCACTCACAGGGGTAGATTAACCAATGTCTTTCCGACATGATACGCTGTAGCGTATCATGTCCAACAGACATCGCTAAATGCCGACAGCATATGCTGTTGGCATTTATCATTACACAAGCAGTATACCAGATTCACGGCCAATCAGCCGCTAGCAGGGGGTGTCGATCATATAGGATCGGGCGGATTGAAGACCGCAGCCTCAGAGGCAGAGGACAAGTTATGGAGTCTTTAGACCGCTGCTTCATAACTGCTGTTTCCACCACACTGTATATTGCGCCTCTACTTATCTGTGTCTATTGCTAAATGGTAGATTTGTGTGTTGTATTTAATGGGAAGTTTGAAGGGAATAAGGTGCTGTTTTGATATTTTGAGGGGGAATTCTAGAAATAGTTGTGTGCTGCAGTAGATTACATTGGCGTATATTGATGCATCACATACAATATATGGCATCTTGAAGATAGTGTTACAAGGTGGTCTGTATTTAATAGGACAGTCCAGTATCTCAACTGATTGTCCGGTAAAATATATGTTAAACTGGACATTTAAAGGGACACTCAAGTCAAAATAAACTTTTATGAGTCAGAAAGAGCAGCGGTTTTAAAACATTTTCCAATTTACTTCCATTGTCAAATTTTGCACAGTCTTTTTATATTCACACTTTCTGGAGCACAAGATCCTACTCAGCATGTGCATAAGCTCACATGGTATATGTTTACTAGTCTGTGATTGGCTGATGTCTGTCACATGATAGAAAAAAAAGAAAATTGATGGCACTACTTAGATTAATTTATTCAAAATCGAGGGATATTGCCATTAGAGATTTCTATTAGGCCTTAAATATAATATATATCTGGCTACTAGGTGCTGTGTATCTGATATAGCATTAACCAAAACAACTAAGAGAAGTTGAGAAAAAGGATACACTTAAGCACTCAAATTCTTCTGGGATAATGTGGTTGGTTACATCACTATGCAATTCAAAATCATGCTTTATTGAAAATAGTTAAAAATGGGTAATTTTTAACTATTTTCATTAAAGCATGATTTTAATTTGCATAGTGACGTAACCAACCACATTATCCCAGAGGGATTTGAGTGCTAAGGTCTGTCACATGATACAGGGGGCCAGAAAATGGGAGAACAAATATATTTGCCAGAAAAATAATCTGCTGCTTATTTGAAATTCAGAGTAAGGGGTATATTTATTAATGTGCATGCGGACATTATACGATGTAGCGTATCATGTCCGCTGCACATTGATAAATGCCGACAGCATACGCTGTCGGCATTTATCATTGCACCGCACCAGCAGTTCTTGTGAACTGCTGGTGCAATGCGCCCCCTGCAGATTCGAGGCCAATTAGCCGCTAACAGGGGTGTCAATCAACCCGATCGTATTCGATTGGGTTGATTTCTGTTGGCGGCCTCAGAGCAGATGGACAAGTTATGGAGCAGCAGTCTTGATAAATCGGCCCCTAAGTGTTATTGCATTGTCTTTTTACTATGCGCTTGTTAATTAAGCAATCCTTTAACTAATTAGGTCTTATGCATGCATATGGCTGACCCTGTCTGCAGGGTCAGGAGTCTGATCTAAAGTGTTTTACCGGAGGTGTTGGCTTCAGGGACATAGGTCTGATCTGAGGTCTAATGTGGGCATATAACTGAGGGCCTTCAGGGCTATGAGTATGATCTAAGGCCTAATGTGGGTCTATAACTGAGGGCTTCAGGGTCATGGGTGTGATTTGATGTCTGATGTAGGCATATAACTGATAAGGACATCAGGGACATTGGTCTAATATGGGCCTGTAGTTCAGAGGGACTATATGTAATTGGGAGTCCACGGTGGCCAAATAACTGATAGACGGTACAAACAATGCCGTCTGATTTGAGATAGGATGTTAGTATATAGCCGAGAAGGTGCATGTCCATAGGGTCTAATCTGAGGCCTAATATGAACCCACCAACCAAATTCTGATGATCAACCTCTGGTCAGCTAGTATTTTGTGGACATCTTGCAACATTATTTGAAGCACGAGAAATAGAATGTTTGTGAAGGGAGATTTTATCTCTCTTAACATTAGAGTAGACGCTGTAATCTGAGTGCTCGCAATTAGGTGTCTCCTCAGGTTGCCCCTGGCGGATGTTATTCAAGAAATTACTATGTGGGTCACAAGATTATTAGAGCCTAACCCCAGTCTATTATCTAACCTGCACCATCTGGTGCCAGTTACAGCAAAGGCCAGGGAGCCAGGATATTATTCAATGCAAAATAATTATTCTTAACCTTAGAAAGATTATGTCACTTTCTGCTAGCGGTGATGTTAAGTATTGATCAAAGCAGCTTTGTTTGTAATGTACTAAATGAAGCAATGGTTTAAATGTTTTGCTATAAAAGAGACAAGCATACGTCTAAAGGGATCCATAGCATACCTTGCTGCAATAATTCTTTGTATTTGGTGAAAAAAATTATAGGAAATTTATATATATCCCTTAAAATATCGGATGTATGTTAATAGACTAAATTTACTAATACTGTAGTTTTAGAGAGATATAAGGAAATATGCATTCAAGGGTCTGAATGAATTAAATTTCAATCTGAACTTCACATTTGCTGTCCTGAATTCAGTAGGAAACTGGGCTGTATTTTAATTGGTATGCAAGTTGCATTCCCCTCCCAAAAAATTACTGTGGTTGCCAACAGTCGTATTATTTTTTTATTAACAGTACCCATACATTTACATACTCTACACCTAGATGTATTGTTGGAGACGAGAATCAGTGAATAAGACTCCGATGAGCTGTAAAACTGAATTGACAGTTCCTTTTTTATGCCGTTTGTGCATGGCGATGTCACTGCCCCCCTGTGCAGTCAGTCTTGTCGGCTAACATACATACAATATATCTGTTTTTAAATCCTACATAGTACAGTTCCTTATTGGTTGATCTACGCAGCTAATTGATTAGAACACCAAATTTAAGATGACATGCAATGCATTTAAATTTTTATCATGTGACCATTAAGTGTACCCCTGAAAAAAAGTACCTGTTAGGGTACCAGGAACCAGACAGAGACGTGAAATGCTAAATTAATTACACCTTTATAAAAAATGACAAAAAAAATATAATAAGTCCAAAAGCCAAATGACAAGTCAGGAGTCAAAGAGGGTAGTCAGACAAGCCGGGGTCAGGAACACAAAGATTAGCAAAGTCAGGAACAAGCCAGGGATCAGGAACCAGAAGAGTCATCAAACAAGCCAGGTTATTCACATAGTCAGGAACACAGGAACTCACAGAGAAGTCCGAGACAACGCAAGGGCAAATGCAGACTGACCTGAGGCATTTAAATAGTAAGTAATGACATTATCATTCTGGGACTGTAACCTGTCTCTCGCTGATGATGTTCCCCTGTTTGGCCATAAGAGGGAGCCTGGGTGTAGTGAGCAGCGTTACACACTCTGCTTCAGACAAGGAGAAAACACAGGTGAGTCTGAAATGGCAGCCATGACAGAAAGCTGCAAACAACAAGCCAAGTCAGGGTGAAACCCTGCCAGTACCAGGAAGTAGTTGAAAAATCACATGCTGGTCCCAAGTGGAAACTACAAGTGATCCAATCCAATCAGCAGTGCTAGTCACATGATCTAGCTTTGTAAATAGCACTGTTGACTGTATTAGCAGCAGTTTCCGCTCATGACCTACAATACTAGGAGGGGGGTTAAACACATAAATGTGCAGGGATGCTAGTCTTAAAATGATATGCTATAATTAATTTATCAACTAACAAAGGGGCGCCACAATGCGTAACACTGGCAATAAAATATTTTCTAGTTTGAAAGAGAACTCACAGTTTTCATTCGGCTAGATTACGAGTCTTGCGGGAAGGTGAAAAAGCAGCGTTAACAGGTCCTAACGCTGCTTTTTTACGCCCGCTGCTATTACGAGTCTTGCAGGTATAGGTGTACCGCAAACTTTTTTTGGCCTTACCGCAAACCAACTTTGTAAAGGCTTTTTTCTATGGGACTTCCATAGCGCCGGTATTACGAGTTTGTCCTGGGAGGCCAAAAAGTGAGCGGTACAGCCTCTACCGCCAAGATTCCTAACGCATTTTAAAGTCAGTAGTTATGATTTTTACGCTACAAAGCTGTAGCATAAAACTCATAACTAAAGTGCTAAAAAGTACAATAACACACATAATCTACCTTACCCCTAAACCGAGGCCCTCCCACATCGCAATCACTAAAATAAAATGATTAACCCCTAATCTGCCGCTCCTGACATCGCCGCCACTATAATAAACATATTAACCCCTAAACCACAGCACTCCTGCCTTGCAAACACTAGTTAAATATTATTAACCCCTAATCTGCTGTCCCTAAAATCGCCGCCACCTACCTACATTTATTAACCCCTAATCTGCTGCCCCAACGTTGCCGCCACTATACTATATTTATTAACCCCTAAACCTAAGTCTAACCCTAACACCCCCCTAACTTAAATATAATTAAAATAAATCTAAATAAAACCTACTATTAATAACTAAATAATTCCTATTTAAAACTAAATACTTACCTATAAAATAAACCCTAAACTAGCTACAATATAACTAATAGTTACATTGTATCTAGCTTATGGTTTATTTTTATTTTACAGGCAAGTTTGTATTTATTTTAACTAGGTACAAAAGTTACTAAATAGTTATTAACTATTTAATAACTCCCTAGCTAAAATAAATACAAATTTACCTGTAAAATAAAACCTAACCTAAGTTACACTAATACCTAACACTACACTACAATTAAATACATTACCTAAATTACATACAATTAAGTAAATTAAATACAACTACCTAAATTACAAAAAAACAAACACTAAATTACACAAAATAAAAAACAAATGACAAGATATTTAAATTAATTACACCTAATCTAATAGCCCTATCAAAATAAAAAAGCCCCCCCAAAATAAAAAAAAACCCTAGCCTAAACTAAATTACCAATGGCCCTTAAAAGGGCCTTTTGCGGGGCATTGCCCCAAATAAATCAGCTCTTTTACCTGTAAAAAAAAAATACAAACAACCCCCCAACAGTAAAACCCACCACCCACACAACCAACCCCCCAAATAAAACCCTAACTAAAAAAACATAAGCTCCCCATTGCCCTGAAAAGGGCATTTGGATTGGCATTGCCCTTAAAAGGGCATTCAGCTCTATTGCAGCCCAAAGCCCTAACCTAAAAATAAAAGCCACCCAATAAACCCTTAAAAAAACCTAACACTAACCCTTGAAGATCCACTTACAGTTTTGAAGAGCCAACATTCATCCTCAACGAAGCCCGGGAGAAGTCCTCAGCGAAGCGGCAAGAAGTCCTCAACGAAGCCGGGAGAAGTCTTTACCCAACCCGGGAGAAGTGGTCCTCCAGACGGGCAGAAGTCTTCATCCAGACGGCATCTTCTATCTTCATCCATCCGGCGCGGAGCGGGTCCATCTTCATGTCGTCCGGCGCGGAGCATCCTCTCCTGCCGACGACTACCCGACGAATGAAGGTTCCTTTAAGTGACGTCATCCAAGATGGCATCCCTTAGATTCTGATTGGCTGATAGAATTCTATCAGCCAATCGGAATTAAGGTTGAAAAAATCCTATTGGCTGATGCAATCAGCCAATAGGATTGAACTTCAATCCTATTGGCTGATCCAATCAGCCAATAGGAATGAGCTCACATTCTATTGGCTGATTGGAACAGCCGATAGAATGCAAGCTCAATCCTATTGGCTGATTGCATCAGCCAATAGGATTTTTTCAACCTTAATTCCGATTGGCTGATAGAATTCTATCAGCCAATTGGAATCTAAGGGACGCCATCTTGGATGACGTCACTTAAAGAGACATTCATTCTGGAAGAAGACTTCGTTGGAAGAGGATGCTCCACGCCGGATATCTTGAAGATGGACCCGCTCCTCGCCGGATGGATGAAGATAGAAGATGCCGTCTAGATGAAGACTTCTGCCCGTCTGGAGGACCACTTCTCCCGGCTTCGTTGAGGACTTCTTGCCGCTTCACTGAGGACTTCTCCTGGCTTCGTTGAGGATGGATGTCGGCTCTTCAAAACTGTAAGTGGATCTTCAGGGTGTTAGGTTTTTTTAAGGGTTTATTGGGTGGGTTTTATTTTTAGGTTAGGGCTTTGGGCTGCAATAGAGCTAAATGCCCTTTTAAGGGCAATGCCCATCCAAATGCCCTTTCAGGGCAATGGGGAGCTTAGGTTTTTTTAGTTAGGGTTTTATTTGGGGGGTTGGTTGTGTGGGTGGTGGGTTTTACCGTTGGGGGTTTTTTGTATTTTTTTTACAGATAAAAGAGCTGATTTCTTTGGGGCAATGCCCCGCAAGGCCCTTTTAAGGGCTATTGGTAATTTAGTTTAGGCTAGGGTTTGTTTTTTTTATTTTGGGGGGAGCTTTTTTTATTTTGATAGGGCTATTAGATTTGGTGTAATTAGTTTAAATATCTTGTAATTTGTTTTTTATTTTGTGTAATTTAGTGTTGTTGTTTTTTGTAATATAGGTATTTGTATTTAATTTACTTAATTGTATTTAATTTAGGTAATTTATTTAATTGTAGTGTAGTGTTAGGTGTTAATGTAACTTAGGTTAGGTTTTATTTTACAGGTAAATTTGTATTTATTTTAGCTAGGGAGTTATTAAATAGTTAATAACTATTTAGTAACTATTCTACCTAGCTAAAATAAATACAAACTTGCCTGTAAAATAAAAATAAACCCTACGTTAGATACAATGTAACTATGTTATATTGTAGCTAGCTTAGGGTTTATTTTATAGGTAAGTATTTAGTTTTAAATAGGAATTATTTAGTTATTAATAGTAGCTTTTATTTAGATGTATTTTAATTATATTTAAGTTAGGGGGTGTTAGGGTTAGACTTAGGTTTAGGGGTTAATAAATATAGTATAGACGCAGCGATGTTGGGGACGGAAGATTAGGGGTTAATAAATGTAGGTAGGTGGTGGCGATGTTAGGAACAGCAGATTAGGGGTTAATAATATTTAACTAGTGTTTGCGAGGCGGGAGTGCGGCGGTTTAGGGGTTAATATGTTTATAATGGCAGCGATGTCAGGAGTGGCAGATTAGGGGTTAATAAATATAATGTAGGTGTCTGCGAGGTCGGGGTGGCAGATTAGGGGTTAATAAGTGTAAGATTAGGGGTGTTTAGACACAGGGTTCATGTTAGGGTGTTAGGTGTAAACATAAATTGTGTTTCCCCATAGGAATCAATGGGGCTGCGTTACTGAGCTTTACGCTGCTTTATTGCAGGTGTTAGACTTTTTCTCAGCCGGCTCTCCCCATTGATGTCTATGGGGAAATTGTGCACGAGCACGTACAACCAGCTCACCGCTGATTTAAGCAGCGCTGGTATTGGAGTGCGGTATGGAGCACAATTTTGCTCTACGCAAACTTCTTGCCTTTTAATGTCGGGTTTATAAAAACCTGTAATACCAGCGCTGTAGGTAAGTGAACGGTGACAATAACGTGCAAGTTAGCAACGCACCCCTCTTACCGCAAAACTCGTAATCTGGCCGATGGTTTTGAACTTACTCTCAACCAAGGTAATCCTGAAAATCTGGCCTGTTGGGGAGTCCTGTGACCAGAAATTGAAAAACCTTGGTGTAGGATCATATTACTTAGGGACTGATAATCAAAAACTCACCAGCATGGAGAGAAACCATGTAGGGAACTTAATGTTACATTTTATTGTAGAGTAGGTATCTTTCCTTCACATCCAGAACCCTGTGTAGGGAGATAAACATCTCAAGCTCAAATTCGCATTTGAGGGACCTTACAGTGGTGACGTGTCTATTTAGACAATTTCGCCAAAGCTTCAGACCATGAAATTAACTTGCTAATCAAATCTTTTAATTAACCCCTTAAAGACAGAGGACGTACCAGGTACGTCATAGAAAAAACTTCCCTTAATGACAGTTGACGTACCTGGTACGTCCTCTGTTGTCTGAAGTGCTGGAAGCGATCTAGATCGCTTCCAGCAGCTTACAAGGTATTGTAGTGATGCCTCAATATTGAGGTATCACTACAATCCCCCATTTTACATACCGATGCAGAAAGGGCCACCCTGTGGCCCCATCTGCATCGGCTATGTATGTTTTACCATTAGTTGCTCGGTGGGTGCTGCATTTAAGTAATATATCACCTCATTATTGAAATTAATACCCGATCTCTCTTTATTTGTGTTTGCTGCCGGTCCGGCGGTTGCGGCGGGGTGGGGCGGCCGGGTGCCCGCGCGTACGCGCGCACGCAAAATTTACAGCCCACTAAAATAAAAAATAAAAAGATCGATCTAGATGCAGTGGCATCTTTGTTCTTTAATAAGGGATCTGGGAGGGTTGAATATTATTTAGGGGGGCCAGCTACACTACAGCAAACATATATTTTATATTAAAAAACTTTAAAAAAAACTATTTTGGGGGGCAAATTGGGTACTGGCAGACAGCTGCCAGTACCCAAGATGGCGGCATATAGACAGAGGGGGAGGGTTAGAAAGATGTAAGGGGGGATCAGGGAGGTTGTGGGGTAAGGGGGGATCTATCACTGCAGACTTTATGCCAAAAAAAAAAAAATATATATTTTTATTTCAGTACTGGCAGACTTTCTGCCAGTACTTAAGATGGCGGTGACAATTGTGAGGTGGGGAGGGAAGAGAGCTGTTTGAAGGGGGTCAGGGGGGGATCAGGGGGTGGGATGTGTCAGGTGGGAGGCGGATCTCTACACTAAAGCTAAAAATTAACCCCACAAGCTACCTAATTAACCCCTTAACTGCTGGGCATATTACAAGTGTGGTGCGCAGCAGTATTTAACGGCCTTATTATTACCAAAAAGCAACACCAAAGCCATATATGTCTGCTATTTCTGAACAAAGGGGATCCCAGAGAAGCATTTACAACCATTTGTGCCATAATTGCACAAGCTGTTTGTAAATAATTTCAGTGAGAAACCTAAAATTTTGAAAAATTTAAGTTTTTTTTTTTTATTTGATCGTATTTGGCGGTGAAATGGTGGCATGAAATATACCAAAATGGGCCTATATCAATAATTTGGGTTGTCTACTACACTACACTAAAGCTAAAATTAAACCTAAAAGCTCCCTAATTAACCCCTTCACGGCTGGGCATAATACACGTGTGGTGTGCAGCAGCATTTAGCGGCCTTCTAATTACCAAAAAGCAACGCCAAATCCATATAGGTCTGCTAATTTCTGAACAAAGGGGATCCCAGAGAAGCATTTACAATCATTTGTGCCAAGGTGTTTGTAAATAGTTTCAGTGAGAAACCTAAAGTTTGTGGAAAAGTTAACATTGTTTTTTTTATTTGTTCGCATTTGGTGGCATGAAATATACCAAAATGGGTTGTCTACTAAAAAAAATACATACATGTGAAGGGTTATTCAGGGATTCCAGACAGATATCAGTGTTACAATGTAACTATCACTAATTTTGAAACAAAAAAAAAATGGTTTGGAAATAGCAAAGTGCTACATATATTTATTTCCCTATAACTTGCAAAAAAAGCAAAGAACATGTAAACATTGGGTATTTACAACCATTTATGCCATAATTGCACAAGTTGTTTGTAAATAAATTCAGCGAGAAACCTAAAGTTAGTGAAAAAAATTGTGAAAAAGTCAACAATTTTTTTTATTTGATCGCAATTGGCGGTGAAATGGTGGCATGAAATATACCAAAATGGGTCTAGATCAATGCTTTGGGATGTCTTCTAAAACAAAATATATACATGTCAAGGGATATTCAGGTATTCCTGACAGATATCAGTGTTCCAATGTAACTAGCGCTAATTTTGAAAAAAAGTGGTTTGGAAATAGCAAAGTGCTACTTGTATTTATGGCCCTATAACTTGCAAAAAAAGCAAAGAACATGTAAACATTGGGTATTTCTAAACTTAGGACAAAATTTAGAAACTATTTAGCATGGGTGTTTTTTGGTGGTTGTAGATGTGTAACAGATTTTGGGGGTAAAAGTTAGAAAAAGTGTTTTTTTTTCCATTTTTTCCTCATATTTTATCTTTTTTTTTTAGTAAATTATAAGATATGATGAAATTAATGGTATCTTTAGAAAGTCCATTTAATGACGAGAAAAACGGTGTATAATATGTGTGGGTACAGTAAACGAGTAAGATGAAAATTACAGCTAAACGCAAACACTGCAGAAATGTAAAAATAGCCATTGTCATTAAGGGTAAGAAAATTGAAAAATGGTCCGGTCATTAAGGGGTTAAAGGGATAGTAAACCCAATTTTTTTTCTTTCATGATTCGGATAGAGCATGCAATTTTCTTCGTTCTCTTGCTATCTTTATTTGAAAAGGCAGGAATTAAAGCTTTGGAGCCGGCCTATTTTTGTTCAGTACACTGGATAGGGCTTGCTGATTGGTGCCTGCATTTAGCCATCCAATCAGCAAGCGCAACCCAGGTTTTCAACCTAAAATGGTCTGGCTCGAAAGCTTTTATTCCTGCTTTTTCAAATAAAGATAGCAATAAAATGAAGAAAAATTGATAATAAAAGTAAATTAGAAAGCTGCTTAAAATTGCATGCTCTGTCTGAATCATGAAACAAAACATTTGGGTTTAGTGTCCCTTTAAAGGGGAAAAGAAAAGAAGTCACTGCAAGCTGGGAGCTGCTTCCAATAGAAAAGCAATGCAGATCTTTGGAATGCAGTAAATGTATTCTTTAAAGGGACAGTC